>NC_140964.1:101738249-101798249 GCF_056783735.1 Eptatretus burgeri | reverse complement strand
CCGATGTGATTGTCCCGGAGTGTATGAGTGGTGCGAGTGTGTTGAAATGTGTGCAGAATGCGAGTGTCATGGCGTGCGTGAGTGCATGCGAAGAATTGGTACGCGGACCGACCCAGACGGTGGACGGGTTTATTTTGGAAATCGCGCCGGCTCCCCAGAACGTTGCGTCGAAGGTCCGTTCCTCATTTTCGGAGCGACCTGGGCGAGCGCGACTCAAGAAGCCGGCGCGTGAACGTCCCGCGTTTTGGAAGAGACCGTCGCGTGGACGGCTAAAATGGCGACTACGAAATGAATTCGGAACACGCGGGTTCCCACATGGGCGCGTGTGCAGGGCATCACGTGCTGCATGCTGCGTGTTCTGTTCGCGGAACGCGCAGAGCGGGTCCACGGGACGAGAAGCTCGGGCAGGCATGCACGGGAAGCCGTGCAAGTTCGGGGTACGAGTGACGTCATCCACGCGGATCGCGCGGCACGGAAGCCGGGTAAGGAGCGCGCGGTTCACATGGGGAACACCGCGAACGCGAGCGCTCGGTGTGATTGGCAGGGTGACGTCATGGCTGCACACATCGCCCGATGGAAGGGATGAATGGGCAAGCTGTCGACCGCCGCCTTGGCGGTATTAAAAAAAAAAAGCCTCGCTCCAAGTACACAGCCCCGGCCAGGATGTGGTAAGCATCCTTGTTTGGGCATAAGTGCAATCGTTTAGAGGGATGGGTTTAGCTTAGTTAGACCGGCCTCATGGGGGGATGAGCTGTCCTCCATGGGGCCCGTGGACTGGTTCGTGGGAATTTAGTTTAGATTTAGAATGGGAAATGGATTTTTGGGAGACATGGACGGACATGGAATGTGTAGTGGGGACGTAGCTTAGCTACGTAGATTAAATGGAATGTGCACCAGTTTAAAGGATGAGGGGAGCACGAGATAGGGGAACATAGGTAGAGTGTGGTGTGAATTGGAAAATGAAAAATGTGTACAATGAGTGAGTGTGGGTCAGCGGGCCCGAGTGTGTGAATGAAGTGAATGTGGAATGCATGGTGTGAATGAGTGGGGGAGGAGTGAACCCCACCAAAGTGACCCCGGGGTCAGTGTAATGTTAGTTAGTGGGTTAGTCAAATTTACCAAAAGGAGGTCGTTTTGTTGTTGGGGTGGGAAGAAGGCACAAAATCCATTTGGAGGGGTGCAGGAGTCCATGGACCGGCTGGGAGCGTGGCTGTTGAAAGGTGAGTATCGAGTAGAGGGCACCCTGGACACGGAGAAGTCGGCCAGAGTAGGCCATGGGTCCAGGGGACCGGGATATTGTAGTGGGCACAGGCGACCCTCGGAAAGGGACCCGTAGCGCCAAAATGCCACGTGGGCATCGGAGGGGGGCAATGCCGGGAAGGATAACCCCCCACGTTCATTGGGAGCAGGTACGTTCGGAGACAGCCTCTGGGCCCGGGGTGCCATAGTTTGAGATTCAGCAGAGGGGGAATCCCTGCCATGTGAGCCACGCTTCCCAGCCATGAAATTGTGCGAGGGCACGAGTGAAAATCGGAGGGCTCGGCCCAAGTTTATAAGGAACACCAACACAGGCGATGGGAATCATGGTTTCTAGAATCAATAGTTTAAAGAAACAGGCATATGGAAAAGCCCTGGGGATAGTTTAAAGTTTAATAAACGCTAGGATAGATAGGAAATGTACCCCTTCACACCATCCATCCCTTCACTCTTTGTCGGCCGCTGGACCCACCTTGGGAAAGATTGCTGAAATCTGTAGGAGGCTATTCTGAGGCTTTGTTGGGCCTCGAGACAGGACGCTAGTCTCTCCCGATTCCCCTCCAAAACAGGAACGTAGGGGTTGGGAGTAGATGGACAGGATCAGTTAGCCGGACAAGACAATAAGGGGGTTCGGGAGACGACATTATAGGGAAAAATAAATAAAATAAAAATAAAATAAAAAGGGGCTAAATTTTGTTGTTTTGTTGTTGCAAACTAAGGGAGTGGGTATGGACAGAGACAGGCAAAGGCGATAGGTTGGGGGGAGACAGTAGGGTTGGTCCGATCCTGTTTTCGGAGCGGCCGGCACCACTGCACTCCCTCCACGAACCTGATGGGACCATACCCGAGGCCAGCCAGCTTCAGATGCCGACCTGTTCTCGTGCTGCATCTGCCTGGTCCACATTTGCCTTGCCTTGCCATGCCTTGTTTGCCTGCTTCTGCCATAACCCCATGCCTACTAGCCTTTTTTGCATTGCCCCTGTTCACCATCACCATGGGCGCCAGGACAATCCAGCAAGCGTTTTGCCAAGACTGCCCTGGAGGCAGCCGTTCATGGGGACTGGATTTGAGCAGCCCGTGCATCCATCATCTTGTGCATTCCTTTGTTCTTGCATTCTGTCCATGCATTCACGAGGAGCCAGGGACTGCATTGAGCAGCCGGCTACCTCCCGGTTCTTGAATAAAGGCCACTTCAAATAGCCTGAGGGATGGCACACGGCCCGCCGTGTTAGGGTGAGTTTCCTCCAGCAGCTGAAGACTGGAAAAAAGAAGGTTCAGTGACAAAAGAGGGACCTTTTGAGCAGGCCCTGAGGACGACTGTCCTTCAGCTGCTGTGCACTCACCCACACAAAATAACTGTTGACTTGTTGTGCCTTCTTTCCACAGATCGCACGTCTTGGGCCATCGTTAGTGTGGATAAATAGTAAGATTGTAAATAAATTGTAACCCACCTGTTTGTTTGTGTTAGCGCCGGCAATGTATTGTTGCGGATTTCGCGCCCGCCGGCGTGCGACGGCCACGTAACTCGAATCGCGGCACGTCGCCCACCGGACGGACAATCCAGTCGTGACCCTCTCGGACTAACGCCGGGAACCAGTCACGGGTGGACCTTTCGGTCTCACCGCGATCGAGCCAATCAGCCCCCGCGTGGGATAGGGTTGCTCGCCAAATTCGACCTACCTAAGTACCCACGCGGAGGGTAGACCGGGCGATCGCACCTCGCCGCAGGTCGACTTCGGACACGGGCCACTTAAGCGACCCGTTCCGTACTATCAGAATAACCGAGCGGTGTTATCGTCGACCTCGACGGTTCGATTAATTATCGGGCGTATTCAGCCCACTACCAACCCTTTACGTGAAGCAAGATGGGGATTCAATGGAGGAAAAGACGAAGCGAAGCGGGAGAACAGTTCAACAATAAAGCACATTTATTCGCGGCACACGGGAAGCACACAAATACAATTCCACCAAAAGCACACAAAAAAAAGAAAACACAATTCCATTTACACAAAAAGCAAATATAAAAGCGAAGGCAATGCAGAGCTAATACCGACTACCGAGCACACGGCAACACTTATACAATTCTACTTCACAGACGGCGCCGACAACACATACCCAAAACCAAGGAAAAGAAATACCTCAAGAATGAGGCGGGCCTGAGGCCGAGACCGGGTCGCGCCTACCCGTCTGGTGATGAGATGCGGAGCGGCGATGGCCCCGCAACCCGCGGGCCTCGTGGACGGTGTCTGGTAGGGGGTGGGAACGGGGCCCCCTTGGTCGCACTATCTCAGCGCGGGGGGAAACAGGAGGGGGTTGCTGATGCTCGGGGTATAGAGGATCTTTATTATCCCTGGTGTGCGTCTCCACCTCGGCCAGGTCGCGCTGCCGGCCTCCCTCGGGCGTGCAGCTCCTGGCACCGACGCGAGCACCCCCTCGTCCGACTCTCTTCAGCTTCTCCAGCCACTGCAGGCTTCGGGCTCCAGACTTCCACACTCGTCCCCTCCGTTCCGACTCCTTCTCGTTCTCGTTCTCCTTTTCGTTCTCGTTCTCCTTCTCGTTCTCGTTCTCCTTCTCGTTCTCGTTCTCCTTCTTTTGACTGACGAACACCGTCCTTTTATCCCCCCGTAACTTCGCCTTTGACCCCCTCCCTTTGACCTTTAACCTCGCTCCCCATTGGCCCGAGAAAAAGTGGGCGTGAAGGCTTTTTGATCCACAAATTTGCATATATCGATCGCCCTGGGGGCGGGGCCAATTCGCCCCTCGCTCACCGATTGGACGGCAAAAAGTGGGCGTGTGTCGTTTTTGATCCGTTTTTGAAGCACAAAATCCGTGATTTTGTACACGCTGTTCGACGCGCGTTCTGCATGAGTCCAACACCGGTACCCACAGCGGGGCAAGAACGGTGGCGATGCTACGGTTGCGAGGTGTGACGTGAAGGTCGTGGCGGTTGTGGTGAAGCGGTGGTTGTGGTCGGTGGTTGATGTTGTGGTTGTGATCATGGCGGTTGGTCCAAAATAAAGATAGTAAAAGAAAAACGGCTATCCTGAAGAGTCGCAGCTCGCATAAATGACATGTATTCCCACTAGACAACGGGTTTGGGCCTAACTACACATGCACTTACCGAGATACCTCACCTAAGGGACCTGAATGGTGGTTTGCGAATCTGGTAACCACAACACTACCCCCTTCCCTTTTTACAGACTCGTCCCGAGTCGTCAAATTTTCGTGTGCCATCATGTGTAGTTTTCCCCTAGTACATTTTACCTACGGATCCCTGAGTGCGACATTCATGGTATTCGTGTCCCCAAAATAAATAACCTGAGGGCTGCGTAACTATCTAAACAAACTCACTCACACGGACGACTTAAATAAAATTGCCGGCGCTAAGACATACATGCCGGGGGCGCACTCATATTTACAGTACATCTTAACCTTAACTTACAAATTTTACACTAAACCATGGCCCAGGATCATCGAACTGCAAAAAGAAAGCAGTTAGCAGGGAGCCAGGCTGCCCACATGCAGTCTCTGACTCAAACAATGCAGGTGACAGGGAACGTGGCTGGCTGCTCACACGCAGTCCAAGGCCTTCCCTTTTGAACTGAACGCAGTGAACCACAACGGTGCATGGGCTGCACAACGCAGTCTCCGTGCCAGCTCAAGTGGCACACGCAATGAGCACAACGAATGAATGCATGAACGGTTTGAACTGAATGCAGTGAACCACAACGGTGCATGGGCTGCACAAACGCAGTCTCCGTGCCAGCTCAAGTGGCACACGCAATGAGCACAACGAATGGATGCATGGACACAAACACGGTGCACGGGCTGCCACTGCAGGCCCGTGTTGTAGCTGCCAACAGGGCAGTTCTCGCAGCTTGCAAACTGTTGCCTTGATCCTGGCGCACATGGAAATGAACAGGGGGGGCAAAGCAAAAATTGAACGGGGCTGGTGAACGTGGGCAGTGGGCATGGCATGGCAAAGGTGGCAGGCAAACACAGCCCGCAGAAGAAGGCCGCTGCAGGCAAACTCAGCCCGCAGAACCAGGCCGGCACAGGCCTCGAAGAAAAACAGCCAGCAGATGAACTGGCCGGCACAGGCCTTGCAGTAACACAGCCAGCAGATGAAGCTGGCCAGCTTTTGCCGTCAGTGGAAGTTGGTGGAGGGAGTGCGGTGGTGCTGGCCACTTGGAAGGCGGGCTCAGACCTACCTACCTGTCTCCCTCCCAACCTATCGCCTTTGCCTGTCACTGTACATACCCACTCCCTTAATTTGTCGAAAACCAATTGAGCCCCCACTTATTTTTTTATTTTTACTTTCCCTCTATAAATCGTCCCCTAACCCCCTTTATCGTCTTTGTTCGGCTAACCTATCCTGTCACCTAGCCTACTCCCAACCCCTACGTTCCCTTCCCGGAGGGGAATAAGGGAGAGCTAACGTCCTGTGCCGAGGCCCAATTCAAGCCTCAGAATGGCCTCCCCAGAGTTCGGCGATCTAACCCAAAGTGGGTCCAGCGGCCCACAACGACAGCGAGGGGATGGATGGTGCGGAGGGGTACATCTCCTAATCTACCCTAACCATTTAACTGTTAAACTACCCCGGGGCTTTCAACAAGCGCCTCTCGCTTAAACTATTGGTTCTAACAACCCAGATTCCCGTCGCCTGTGTTGGTGTCCTCACAATTTCGGGCCTCGCCCCCCAATTTTCTCTCCGTGCCCTCACACGGTCTCCTGGCTGGGACACGTGGCTCCCTTTGGCAGGCACGACCCTCTGCCGAATCTCCCGCTATGGCACCCCCGGGCACTACACTGCCTCCGAGCCTACCAGCTCCCTAACACCGGGGAGTGCCCCCCATGGCACCTCCCCTGAAACGCACACGTGGCAGGCCGGCCTCCCGGGCCCCTTTCCGAGGGTCACCCGTGCCCACAACACTGCCCACGCGGCTAATGGCGCCCCGGGCCCCCGCACCAAGCAGGCGCACCCGTGCCCACTACTCTATCCCGGCCCCCCATGGGCCCATGGCCTACCGCGGCCGACTCGCCTGGTGCCCGGGGTACCCACTCAGCGATACTCACCTTTCGCAGCCACGCTCCCAAGCCCGTCAACAGGGCTCCTGCACCCCTCCAAATGGGTCTCGAGCCTACTTTCCCACCAACAACAAAACGACCTCCATTTTTCAATTTGACTAACCCCCTAACTCACTTTATACTGACCCCGGGGTCCCTTGGGCGGGAGTCACTCCTCCCCCCAATCACTCATCGCACCATGCATTCCCCATTCGCTCCACTCACACAGACCCGCTGGCCTCACTCACTCACCAAGTACTCACCTCACAACTCACCAACAACTCTTCAACACACACACCGCTGAACTCTGCCATCCTTCTAACTACCTCCCCTAACTAACTCGTGCTCCCACGTCGTCCCTTACACTAATAGCACGTTCCTTTTAACACTACGTCGCTAAACTACATCAACTCTACACATCCACAAGTCTGTCTCTGTCTCCAACTCAAAAAATCATTTTATTTCCCATTTTCCCATCCTAAATCTGGCTACAATCCCTCCAACTAATCCATTCCACGGGCCCCATGAGGACTTACCCCTGCCCCATGGAGCCGGTCTAGCTAAGCTAACCCTTCCCCCTAACTAGTTTCCATCCTGTGCCCAGGTAAGGGGGTCTTCCACCCCCTTGCCCAGGAATCCTTTGCACCCGAAAGTGAGGCTTACTGTTTTTTTTTTGTTTTGTTTTTTTCATGCGCAGCACCTGCGCGGCAACTCAGAGCTCACGCACTTTGCACCTGCCCGTGACGTCATGCAGCTGCACGTGTTCCTCGTCCCTCCTTGGACGGTACCATCCGGCCGGGATACCCCTCCTGCCGGATTCCAACCACACGTGCAGCCATGACGTCACCGTGCGCAAAAAAAAACACAAGCCCCACGTCTCGAGGGGTTCCCCACGCGAACACATGTGCTTTGCCCGTTGGAGCTTAACACACACGATCGCGTGGAGAACCCGTCCGGTCCAAATCCATTTACCTGCCTAAACTTTGTCCGTCCGCGGGATCGGCAAATCCACCGCGTGCGTTTCCGGACCGGGACTTCACTCTCGCAAGCGAGCACGTGGTGGTCTCGTGCGTTGCACAGCACGAACCGCGTGCTCACTGCTGGGTGAACCCGGCACGGTCCCCGAAACAACTACAGCCGCTACTCGGCTTTCGTTTCTCCCATGTCGCCGTCGTCGCCATTCCACACACGCATACCTGCGTGTTTCGACGCACACAGTCCACACCATCACATTCACACGGGGAGACGCGGCTGCGTGCTCCCGCATGCCAACCGACATCTCCCTCTCATACCGCTCTCTCACACACACGGTCTCCCTGGCACACAGCGACCTTGCACACGGCCGTTCACTCACGCGTGCCTCACTACTCACACAAACCATACTACTCACACACGCGGGGGCACTCACCCGCGGTGCCTCATCCACACACCGTGCCTCACCCACACACGCGGGGGCACTAACCCGCGGTGCCTCACTCACACACACGGCGACACTCAAACACGCGGTCTCTTCCACACACCGTGCCCCACTCACACCTTGCACCACACACACAGGGACAACCACACTGGGGATTCGAGTCCCCACAAGGGTCTCCGGGGCCTCTATACCCCCCAAGCTCTCCGTGCACCCGTCCACAGCACTCGTCCCCTCAACCTCGCAAAGCACGACCGAACTCACCTGGTCGTGACTCAACTCAAGGGGGCATACTCCCTCCCCTCGTTCCTGGAGGAGGCCATCCAGGTGCTCGCACCGGGTCCCTGCACGGTCCGCCAGCTCACCCCCATTGTCCTCCACTACCTCTGTGTGTGTGTGTGCGTCACTTACCCCGTCTTCATCGTGTTTATTGGTCTCTGCTTCTTTCTGGCGTCTTTCCCTTATCTTTATGTAGGTCAACCTTGCTTTCTCTTTAAGTCGCTCCCGTCCTTCCCTGTTTTTCACTCCTTGCTCTTTCACGATCTCCGCGTACCTCATCCTTGCTCTCCGTATTAATTGTTCTTTTCTCTCCCTCGCAATTACTTTCACCTCGTCTCTTGTCTCCCGAATTACTTTTTCCTTACCCGCCTCCACCGCGGGCCTGTCAGCCGTTGCACCCCCTTCCAGCTCGTTCGTTCCGACACGTGGAGTCGCCATTTTGAGCTCCCTGCTCACGGCCTTCATGCCCGCCTGCAGGCATCGGCCCATGTTCTGCGTCTCACCCCGGAACTTTTTCATCTCTTCCCTCATTTGCTGTGTATTCGCATCCATCGTCGTTTTCACTTCATTCATTTGCTTGTTCATTTCGTTTTTCATTTCATTTGTATTTGTATCCATCTTTTGTGTATTCGCATCCATCGTCGTTTTCACTTCATTCATTTGTTTGTTCATTGCCGCCAGCATGGCGCATAGCTGGGCCATGTTGGATGCACTCAGCTGAGCCGTTTCGGCAAGGGTTGGGGAAGGGTCTTGGTGGAGAGGGGGGGGGAGGTGTCATACACCGCGGCCGCTGCCGCACCCACCTCGGGCCCTGGGTTCAGTTGGGCGAGTCCGTGTTCCTGCACAATCAACATTTCCTGCACGGGGATTCCATCCTGGACCATGGACTCTACATTATTACACATATACATTTCTAATACCCCCGGCTCCCGCTCGCCTTGAGACGCCATCTTGCTTCTCGTGAAGGGTTAATTTAACTCGCTCGTAATTTGGAGGGAATCGGGGGTCGCTTCTCTCACCCCTGGACCGATTCCCGTGAATTTAGCCGGAGACAGGAGAGCCCGTTTTCCTGTTCTCCGATACCAGTGCCGCGAGGAGGGCGATGAATTTGTATCCCACTCCTGACACCAGTGTTGCGGATTTCGCGCCCGCCGGCGTGCGACGGCCACGTAACTCGAATCGCGGCACGTCGCCCACCGGACGGACAATCCAGTCGTGACCCTCTCGGACTAACGCCGGGAACCAGTCACGGGTGGACCTTTCGGTCTCACCGCGATCGAGCCAATCAGCCCCCGCGTGGGATAGGGTTGCTCGCCAAATTCGACCTACCTAAGTACCCACGCGGAGGGTAGACCGGGCGATCGCACCTCGCCGCAGGTCGACTTCGGACACGGGCCACTTAAGCGACCCGTTCCGTACTATCAGAATAACCGAGCGGTGTTATCGTCGACCTCGACGGTTCGATTAATTATCGGGCGTATTCAGCCCACTACCAACCCTTTACGTGAAGCAAGATGGGGATTCAATGGAGGAAAAGACGAAGCGAAGCGGGAGAACAGTTCAACAATAAAGCACATTTATTCGCGGCACACGGGAAGCACACAAATACAATTCCACCAAAAGCACACAAAAAAAAGAAAACACAATTCCATTTACACAAAAAGCAAATATAAAAGCGAAGGCAATGCAGAGCTAATACCGACTACCGAGCACACGGCAACACTTATACAATTCTACTTCACAGACGGCGCCGACAACACATACCCAAAACCAAGGAAAAGAAATACCTCAAGAATGAGGCGGGCCTGAGGCCGAGACCGGGTCGCGCCTACCCGTCTGGTGATGAGACGCGGAGCGGCGATGGCCCCGCAACCCGCGGGCCTCGTGGACGGTGTCTGGTAGGGGGTGGGAACGGGGCCCCCTTGGTCGCACTATCTCAGCGCGGGGGGAAACAGGAGGGGGTTGCTGATGCTCGGGGTATAGAGGATCTTTATTATCCCTGGTGTGCGTCTCCACCTCGGCCAGGTCGCGCTGCCGGCCTCCCTCGGGCGTGCAGCTCCTGGCACCGACGCGAGCACCCCCTCGTCCGACTCTCTTCAGCTTCTCCAGCCACTGCAGGCTTCGGGCTCCAGACTTCCACACTCGTCCCCTCCGTTCCGACTCCTTCTCGTTCTCGTTCTCCTTTTCGTTCTCGTTCTCCTTCTCGTTCTCGTTCTCCTTCTCGTTCTCGTTCTCCTTCTTTTGACTGACGAACACTGTCCTTTTATCCCCCCGTAACTTCGCCTTTGACCCCCTCCCTTTGACCTTTCACCTCGCTCCCCATTGGCCCGAGAAAAAGTGGGCGTGAAGGCTTTTTGATCCACAAATTTGCATATATCGATCGCCCTGGGGGCGGGGCCAATTCGCCCCTCGCTCACCGATTGGACGGCAAAAAGTGGGCGTGTGTCGTTTTTGATCCGTTTTTGAAGCACAAAATCCGTGATTTTGTACACGCTGTTCGACGCGCGTTCTGCATGAGTCCAACACCGGTACCCACAGCGGGGCAAGAACGGTGGCGATGCTACGGTTGCGAGGTGTGACGTGAAGGTCGTGGCGGTTGTGGTGAAGCGGTGGTTGTGGTCGGTGGTTGATGTTGTGGTTGTGATCATGGCGGTTGGTCCAAAATAAAGATAGTAAAAGAAAAACGGCTATCCTGAAGAGTCGCAGCTCGCATAAATGACATGTATTCCCACTAGACAACGGGTTTGGGCCTAACTACACATGCACTTACCGAGATACCTCACCTAAGGGACCTGAATGGTGGTTTGCGAATCTGGTAACCACAACAGTATTTAAGTTGTCTGTGTGAGTCCGATAGTTTTGCAGCGCACTAGGTTATTTATTTTTGGGACATGTATCAAAAAATGTCGCACTCAGGGATCCATAGGTAAATTGTACGAGGGGAGAACTTACACATGCTGGTCACATGCAAATTTGACGACTCGGGATGAGTCTGTAAAAAGGGGAGGGGTAGTGTTACAAATTTGGAAGCTTACTGCACTCAGCATTCAGATCCTTATAGAACAGTTATATCGGTAAGTGTGTGTTTATAGATCGAACCCATCCCTAGTCTAATGGCAATTAAATGTTTGTGTGCTGCAGAGTTATTTTGATAGTCAGGTTTTCTTTTACATTTTTACATCACCAACAACTACAACAATACCTTCGCTCCATCCTGACACCATAACGCTTGCAGTGGGCGGAGTTCAAGAGGACCTGGCGTCTCTCTCGCCCAATCCGGGGGATGCGAGCGAGGTTGCCGTCGGTCGGCCAATGAGCGCAACCCACGCAGGGCAATGTTACTCTCCCTGTTTGAGGGGCGGTCTGCCGTGGCAGCCGCCACGCCCCCCGGTCCAATCAGCGGACTTGGCACCCCTTTTGGCCAATCACGTGGGCGACGAGCGCATTGGCGCGCCAAAACTGTCCAGAGAGCGGGTCCATGGCAGGCGGCTCCTCCCCTCTGGAGAAGGGGTGAATAATGGTTCGGCACGATCCGACAGAAGGGTCGGAGTTGAGTTGGTTCTTGGTCTGCCGGATCACCTGACCTTGTCTGCTGGCGCTCGCTGCTTCGTTCGTGCTGGTTGGCGTCCGGCCTTCATCCTCCGTCCCGGGCACTCGGAGTGGCATCGTGGTTGTCGGGTCGAGAGAGAGAGGAGATTGGTCCCGTGTGCTCGAGCGCGTCTTCGGTCTGGTCTGCGTCTGGCTGCACCCCGCGCATCCGAGGCGTCTCGTCCTGCGCAGTACGACAAGCGATCGGCCAACTCAGCACGGGAGGTCATTTCGTCTCGCCTCCTCTGGATTCGGCTGCCCTCGTCCGTCCTTTGGGCGACCGGAGCTCCGGGAAGGGGTGGACGACCAGCCGCGCACTCGCGGCCAGGTAGCCAGCCGTCCTGACTCCCAGCCAAACTATCCTCCTCAGTTGGAGAGCCGAATAAAGACCATTGAGGTCCATCTTCTTTTGGGCATTTGTCTGTGCGTGTGTGTGTCCTTGGGTCCCGTCAATAAGAAGGAATTGTTAAGTGCTCTTTGCTGTACATTATTTGCATTGCTTAGTCAGTTTAACTCTGCTCTTTGTGTGTTCCCTCCCCCCTATTGTAAATAAATATCCATTTTGTTGAATGTACCAGCTCGTCCATGTCCTTTCCTTCATTGGCTTGCCACAGTGCGTGTTGGGGGATTAAAAAGGCCGTTGCTGCTGTAGTTGTGCATTTGGACCGACGGGACCTCGGTAACCATCCACTCAGGTTACGCACGGGTCGAGCACAGTAACGGATCGTCCTGTTCGAGCTCCGTCGAGGGTGTGAATTCCTCATTAGCTCACCACGTGGGCCTCTAGGTATTTTGAAGTTTGGCAAATAACCCTGTCCCACGCGGTTGAATTATTGACGATTCACGGTCCTGTAAGGGACCCGTACCTTCGGAGTTATCGGAAAGGTACGATCTAGATTCTGGGTGTTCGGTGGAGCCGACTCGACTGCTCCATCTAGCGGTCATGCTCGCCGCTGATACCTGGCCCACAACAATACTACAGGGCCACATACAAGAGCTATCCATGCAATTTTGCCTTTGATGACACACGACATGGCCAAAAGTATGTGGACACCTGCTCGTCCAACATCTCATTCCAAAATCATGGGCATTAATATGGAGTTGATCCCCCCAGCCCCACTCCCCCCCCCCCTTATGCTGCTATAACAACCTCCACTCTTCTTGGAAGGCTTTCCACTAGATGGTGGAACATTGTTGCGGGGACCTTCTTCCATTCAGCCTCAAGAGCATTAGTGAGGTTGGGCACTGATGTTGGGCGATTAGGTCTGGCTCGCAGTCAGCGTTCCATTTCATCCCAAAGGTATTTGATGGGGTTGAGGTCAGGGCTCTGTGTGGGTTCATCAAGTTCTTCCACACTGATCTCAACAAACCATTTCTTTGTGGACCTCACTGTGCATGGGGGCATTGTCATGCTGAAACAGGAAAGGGCCTTCCCCAAACTGTTGCCACAAAGTTGGAAGGACAGAATCATATGGAATGTCATTTTATGCTGTCACGTTAACATTTCCCTCCATTGGAACTAAGGGCCCCAGCCAGAACAATGAAAAATAGCCCCAGACCATGATATTCCTCCACCAGCAAACTTTACAGTTGGCACAATGCATTCGGGCAGGTGGCCTTCTCTGGGCATCCGCCAAACCCAGATTCGTCCGTCAGACTGCCAGATGGTGAAGCGTGATTCATCACTCCAGAGAATGCGTTTCCACTGCTCCAAAGTCCAATGGCGGTGAGCTTTACACCGCTCCAGTCGACGCTTGGCATTGTGCATGGTGATCCTAGGCTTGTGTGTGGCTGCTCGGTCATGGAAACCCATTTCATGAAGCTCTCGACGAACAGTGCTTGTGCTGATGTTGCTTCCATTGTCAGTTTGGAACTCAGTAGTGAGTGTTACAACTGACGACAGGCGATTTTTCCACGCTACGTGCTTCACCACTGGGCGGTCCCATTCTGTGAGCTTGTGTGGCCTACCACTTAATGGCTGAGCTATTGTTGCTCCTAGACGTTTCCACTTCACCATAACAGCACTTACCGCTGACTGGGGCAGCTCTAGCAGGGCAGAAATTTGATGAACTGACTTGTTGAAAAGGTGGCATCAGATGACGGTGCCACGTTGAAAGTCACTAAGCTCTTCAGTACGGCCCTTTCAACTGCCAATGTTTGTCTATGGAGATTGCGTGGCTGGGTGTTTGATTTTATACACCTGTAAGCAATGAGTGTGGCTGAAATAGCGGAATCCTCTGATTAGAAGGGGTGTCAACATATTTTTTGCCATGTAGTGTATATGTTGCTTGCCTTTAGTGGAGCTGCAAAGAACAGAGCAGATTAAACAAGGGGAGCATACAGAACTAACTTTGGAAGCTGTTTCACCTGGTCAAAGTGCTGTTTGTCTCGGCCAAAATGTTTGTGAAAGACTTGGGTTGATCATATGCTCCATGACAATTACCAACCCCAACCTAATGGGATGTCATGTATGATGATGGTGATGACAAAATATACATTACTCGACATCAGTGTTTTATATGGATGGGAAGGATATTGATCGACAAATATATTTAGTGTATGGAATTTGAACGTGGGATCTACGCAGTAACATGAGCTGCACGCTCAGGTGGGAATGTGACTGTTGTAACTAAACATCCTAACTTCTGCGTGTACTGTGACTGTTGTAACGTGTTTCCTCTTATTTTATACTTGGCGACCAACTTGGTGGTGTAATGGTTAGTGTCAATCTTGAGTCTGAGAGATCAGTGGTTCAAACTCCATCTGTATCTTATCAAGGATTTTTTACCTGTGATGTGTTACAGGTCTACAAGAGCTCCATGTTGGTGTTGTTGGGGTCGATTTTGGAAATGTGGCACCCATTGGTCAGACAGCTGACAGACCACACCCATACCTGTTGCTTGATTTTATCCATTATGGCACCCAGACAAACTGATATGACTGTCATCTTGGTTTTCTGGTGGGCCAAACACATTAGTCCTGAAGGCCTCTGAGGATTATACACTGCTGGGGTTTGTGTTTTTTTGTGATGGAGGTTGTGACCACAGTGTGGTTATTTCTCACTTGTTGTGAAATGGTACGTGCTTCTTACTTGCTTCACACTCAGCATTTAATAGGTATAAAGCAAGGACAAACAACGATGGGAAAGCAATGGCACCCCACCGAGTATAACCCTTGCCAAGAAACTGCTTCCACAGCACCTATTAAAGAGTATTACAAATCAAAAAAAGCTTTTACTAGATCTAAGCTTTCTTCTTACCTCTTTCTATCCTCTGTTCAATCAGCCTTTATTTATTTGTATGCAGCCTATGGCTGCTTGGCTACATCATTTTATGGAGGGGTGGCTGTGGTCACTGATGCAGTTTCCCCTGTTACCAATAAGCTGGTACTTATTTTGCCAACCTCAGAAGGATGACAGGCTGAGTCAACCCACCTGATGTTATTTCAACAGCACAACAAGGGCTTGAACTCAAGACTAAAATCTTAAGACAGCCACCTTAACTGTTAGGTCAACACCAGGTGCAATTTTTGGGGGATTCAGAGCATAATAAAGCACAACGGCTTTCCGTTTTCGAAAGGTAGCACAGGATCTTTGACATCCACCAAATGATTCAAACAGAGTGGGCAGCTGCCATCGTGTCTCCTGTGAAAGACTACAGTACGTACTTGTTGGGCAATGCAATCAATGCCCTGCTTTCAAAGCTCCGGAATGACGGTTTATAGTCATGCCAAGAATAAAACCACAATCCACACTCGACAGCTCAGAGGTGAATGTGCTTCCTCTGAGTTTTATAAATGCAACTACAGCAAAAAGGTCGGATCCGTAATCATTCAGATTTACATGTAACAATGGAAAGGAATAAGAGTGGACCACCTGGAGTGGACTAGCATCATACTAGCAGTGGACCATACCAGGGGATGCAGGCAGATTCCCCAGTAAGAGTCACAATGAGTGGACGAGCATCACACGAGCAGTGGACCAGACCAGGGGATGCAGGCAGATTCCCCACCCTGAAGAATGTTAATTGGCAAGCTCAGTTTTTACGAACAATCCATTTGTGACGTGGCATTTCTCCTATACCTAATTAGAATTCCTAAAACAAATCCCAAATCGGAGTACTATTGCTTACAACTGGATTTGAACCAGCAACCTCTGGAATACTATAGTCCAGTGTCGTCAACATCAAGTCACCACTATACCCAATTACCCTCCCAGCTTACATGATGTACTTGTCATAGATGTCATTTATATTTACAGGGTGTTTCAAAAAGATTGATACAACTTTGACTTCCTGACATTTGTTTGTTTTTTGACCTTTACCGTTTTCCTTTTCAGGGTTTGGTGGTGTTATCGTGGTATTTGTTCCCTGGGATTTTTAGCTCCGTAGCTCAACTATGTTAATTGACAGTGAAGCAGAAGACAAAAGTGGTGGCTCTGTGATATGAGACTAAATCGTATGTAGACACTCATCGGAGGTTCTGCCAGGAATACGACCTCAGAACACATGATGGACCCACAAATTGTGCCATTTAACGCATTGTGAAACATTTTGAGCACAAGGGTACAGTGCACAACTAGAGCAATGGTAACCGGCAGGTCAGCATCAGTAACCAAGAGCCAAGCCATCATCGACGCCATGTGTGATTCTGCAGTGGACAGTCCCAAGAAGTCCCACCGCCGGTGCTCTCGGGAGCTAGGCATCAAAGCAACATCAGTCTGGCATATCCTCACTAAGGAACTGAAGCTTTTCCCATACATCATCTCTATTAGGCATAAACTGAGGCAAGATGACATGAAAAGGAGACCTGATATGTGCATTTGGCTCAGTCACACGATGGAGCGGTACCCAAACTGGATCAACCTGATCTGATTCAGTGATGAAGCCCATTTCCACTTGAACGGTGCCATCAACAGCCACAACATTTTTTGGCAGGTGTCTACATATGATTTAATGTCACACCACAAAACCACCACTTTTGTTTTCTGCTTCACTGTCAATGGCATAGTTGAGCTACAGAGCTGGAAATCCCAGGGAACAAATACCACGATAACTCCACCAAACCCTACAAAGGAAAATGGTATCGGTCAAAAAGCAAAGAAATGGTAGGAAGTCAAAGTTGTATCAATCTTTTTGAAGCACAATGTACATATACTGCAAGTTATACAGTAATAACAAATTAACAAGTATACATTTATCCATTTGTCTACTTTTAATGAATTTTAAAAACTGATTATTATACATGGTGTTCATTGAATTAATGTGTTTTCAACAAATATAGTTCATTGTTATTGCGATATTAGTCATCAACCGAAACCTCAAATATGACTGCTTAACAAAAACATCTTGGCTTCGATACGAGGTCCCACTATAGCCATGAACCCATGAGTGTCATTCCGTGCCAACTCACCTAAATTTCAAAAACTTCCCCAGGTCACCTCCTCAGATTTTGCTGGAAAAATTCTTAAATGTAGATCTATATGGCTCTACCCACCATGCAAAAGATTAGCTTTCAATTCCTCATAGTTTAAAAAATATCTATCTCGAGAGGCCTTTGAAATTTGGCCCTAAAAATGCCAAATGTGAAAACGCATTTTTTTTAAACTTCAGGGTGCTTATAATTTTATAATGGACTCCTCTAGAAAGTTAATATTGCAAATATTTACTAATTGGCATCCAAATTTTTCAATTATGGCATCAGATAGCCTCTGGGATGCATATTTCTCACTCTATAGGAAGCTAAAAATGGCTTTTGGGCCAAAACGAGCTAAAATAAGGTGAAACTATCGGAGCCCTCCTGAAAATATGGAACTAAGAATTTTTTCCTCATAACACAGTGATTATAGGGTCATTATCTATCCATAGATACATTTTTGTTGGGATAATACAGTTAGGTGATGAATTATAAAAGTTTTACCATAAGCCCTTGCCTCCGAGGGCTCTAAAATGGACCAATTTTGTCCCCTGGTTTGACCATGTGGCTAGGGGTTTAGGATCTTAATCTTTTTTCTAAAGATTTCCTCATATAAGATGTGTCTACTGACCGAATAATTTTATCTAATGCCCATGGCTTCACATTAAAATAAATTTATATTTGCATGCATGTTTTTTTATAATTATTCACTTTTTTCATATTCATGAGCTTATAAATCTGAAACTGAACACTCTAGCAAAGTGATACTGCAGATATTTATAAACTGGCATATGAAATTTAAGGATCTGTTATCAGAATGCCTGACAAATGCATATGTTTCTATCTGTAGGAAGTTGAAAATGCCACTTTGACCAAAAATGGTGAATATGCAGGGGGCATTAACTGAGGTTATGTAACAACTTAGATTATTCTTCTCATAAATTAATAATTATAAGTACATTTTTTATTCAAAAATAAATTCTTGTAATGATAATCCAAACATATGCTTGGGTTTTAATTTAAAAACATGTCCTACAGTTCTCTATTTGAAGTCATTAGTTATGACATACACCACTAGATGGAGTAATGGTCTGTCACAACACTAGGGGCAGCACAGTCAACCTGTCTGTCTGTTTGGCTGTTTGGAGAACAAAGGAGAGGAGGAATCAAAGGAAATGGATGCAGAAAAACCTGGGCCCAGTGGCACAAGTTTGACAAGTAGATGCACTGTTGGAACCAAATTAGACCAGGAGTGTCACAAGACCTATTATACAAGGAAGGTTGGGCTAAAACAAGTTGCTGCTTTGGAGAAGAAGTCACAATAATTGATTTAATGGAGATCAGGAATTACTTTCAGTTCAGAAGAGAGTATTTGCCTACATCATGAGACTGTATACCTTTCCCGGTATGAGTGTCGACAGACCTCCTGTTGTGATCCTTTCCAGTTTCACACGAAAAATCTGCACAGTAAGTCAAATAAAATCTTGTTTCGTAAGATCCTCCCTTATGAGTAAATTTATTGCAAAGTACTGGGATCTTTTTTTAGGATTTAGAGGAATTTGCTTAATTTCAAAATTTATTTTTGATCTTGATTTTGTTTCCACATTGAATAAATTGACAAATAAAGTCTTAAATTGTTTCTACAATGTGCATCCTTATCACTAATGTCTAATAAGAAGCATAATTTAGCCTCATGCGCACCCCTCCAAGTTCACCTTGTTTTGTACCAAGTTGGCCAAATTGCCATATTTGGCTTCCTAAAACGAGGAGTATGTGCTTTCTAGAGACATTCTGATGCCACAATCTGAAAATTTGTATACCAGTTTATAAAATTCTACAGTAACTCTTTCCTGGATAGTTCCATTTAAGATTTATAAACTTCTGAATATGAAAAAAGTGAATAATTATATTTAAAAAAAACATGCATGTAAATAAAAATTTATTTTAATATGAAGCCATGGGCATTAGATAAAATTATTCGGTCAGTAGACACATCTTATATGAGGCAATCTTTAGAAAAAAAATGAAGATCCTAAACCCCTAGCCACATGGTCAAACCAGGGGACAAAATTAGTCCATTTTAGAGCCCTCGGAGGCAAGGGCTTATGTTAAAACTTTTATAATTCATCACCTAACTGTATTATCCCAGCAAAAATGTATTTATGGATAGATAATGACCCTATAATCACTGTGTTATGAGGAAAAAAATTCTAAGTTCCATATTTTCAGGAGGGCTCCTATAGTTTCACCTTATTTTAGCTCGTTTTGGCCAAAAAGCTATTTTTAGCTTCCTATAGAGTGAGAAATTTGCATCCCAGAAGCTATCTGATGCTATAATTGAAAATTTTGGATGCCAATTAGTAAATATTTGCAATATTAGCTTTCTAGAGGAGTCCATTATAAAATTATAAGCCACTGAAGTTGGAAAAAAATGCGTTTTTCACATTTGGCATTTTTAGGGGGAAATTTCAAAGGTCTCTAGAGATAGATATTTTTTAAGCTATGAGGAATTGAAAGTTAATCTTTTGCATGGTGGGGAGAGCCATATAGATCTACATTTAAGAATTTTTCCAGCAAAATCTGAGGAGGTGACCTTGGGGACCCTTCGGTGAGTTGGCACGGAATGACCCATGAGTAATGATGGGTCCACTATTACTGTGATGACTGAGCACAAAGGTCCTTGCAGTTCCCTAAAGAGCATATTGATGGTGTTCTGGGGTCGCTTTCTCGGAGATTTTGAGCAATGTGAGGCTGCACGACATTTTCTTGTCATCCCACAAGTGATCGGTGACTTTGAGGTCGATCGGCCAAGGTGAGGCATTGTTCTATAGTTCATCTGCCAAAACAGCTGATATTGGGAGAGGGACTACGAGATTTTGTCAAGACCTGCCTGTGTTGGTTTGCATTGGTGGACAATTCTAATGATAGGTTTTATCAACTGGGGGTTAACAAAGGTCCACTAAACCGTCATGGGAGTAAAGTGAAACTGATGTTTAAGGGTGGTAGCCTGTCGTTGGAGCAGGAGTGGGCTTTAGCCACTTTACCCCTTTTTTGACGCATCCAATTCTTCTTCTTCGTTTGTATTCAGCACAAGGCTGCAGGGTAGCATCAATGGCTGAGGGTGTGGCTGTGCCACTGATGCAATGCCCTCTGCTGATTAGGGACGGAATTTGGAACTTGTTCTGGGTCCGAGCGATAGCTCACCTACTCTTTGTGAAGGACAGTGTGGGATCTTTGGCGTCAACCAACAAATGCTGACAGATGGGACGCCTAGGTTAATGTCCATCCGAAGGACGGCACACACATTGATTAATCATCCTGCCTGTGAAACACAGGAATGACAGTTTATAGCTGTCAGGATTTAAACCCACGCTTTTTACCCATTTAAACCCACGCAAAGACAGCTTTGAGGTGAGTGTGCATACCTCAGCCAAACTGCCAGCCCAATTAACTCAATTATATCCCATTTATGGCGCTGAGTTCTTCTTCCAGTGTTTTCAGATTTTTTATCACCTAAAAGGCTGTGCCCATTATATGTACATATGTCCATCTGTCCAATGGAGGTTTAGTTGGACCCAGGGAATCTGAGCACCCTCTTCTCTCTCTCTCTCCTTTTCCTGACTGCTTGTGTGGTGAGTAATCCGAAAGCTCCTGTGGACTGAGGGCCTTTGTAAATTGTCACTTCATGTTGATGGCATTTGACATACCTGCCATGCTCGCAGATACAGGTGGGTGACATAGTTCTCTTCGTCTGGTTCTTATTCATGGACCTTTCATTGATGACCTGCGAGAATTTCCACAAAGCAGCAACACCATTGCTACACCTCTTGGAGTATTGCTAAACTATAAAGGTGTGCGTTTGAACTTGGAAAGCTCCAATTAGTCTCATCTCGAAGGGGATGCGAGACTGACTATTGGTGTGTGTGTGTGCACGTGTGTGTGTGTGTGTGTGTGTGTGTGTGTGTGTGTGTGTGTGTGTGTGTGTGTGTGTGTGTGTGTGTGTGTGTGTGTGTGTGTGTGTGTGTGTGTGTCCACGTCGATGTACGTATATATTTTCGGTTTAAAAATTGTTTTCTCTGCAACCACTTGCCCGATCGATGCAAAACTTTAAACATAGGAGAGACTCCCCTTGGAGAATATTTTATTGATAGCTATGATGTCACAGGTCACACGGTATTGCAGCCATATTGGATTAAAGGAAAAAAAATTAGACATAATTTTCTCCTAAACCGCTCAACGGGAAAAATTGAAACTTGGCAAATGTCATCAACTCCCCATGGGGTATATCGGATTATAACAATGACGTCATCTGTGAAATGGTATTCCAGCCATAATTGGTTGAATTGAAATCTTTATTCGAAAAATTTTAAACTTCTTGTACCTGATCTATGACCGGATGTGAGTGAAGAGTTCAATTTATGACATTCATAACCCATGCCAAGAAACTATGTGACACAATAGGGTGCACGGATGATCCAGGTATATGGACCATAATAGCAGTGGACAATAATGGTAGCGTGTTCAGTTAACGATGGTATTTTTGTTCAGAATGAATGTGTGAGACAAGACTATGCGCTCAATGAGCACTGTTCTTGTTGTTGGATTTTTGTTGATTTCTGTATGAAAAAGTATTGGCTCATGGAGGATACCCAAAAATAATTACATCGTATGAACTACTTGCCATAAGCAAATATTAGAAGACACAAATATATAATTAAATGGTCTATTTACACAAATTTATTGTAACAACTACAATCAACTCGGCAATTTGAATACATACATTACAGAGACTATTATAATTGGCAAATATTCGAATCAAATAGATTTATTTATAATTTTATTTATTAATTTTTTTAAAGTTGGATCTATCATTTCCACTTGGAAATGATAAATGATGAAGATGATGAAGATGATGAAAAAAATGATAGATGATGAAGTGAAGATACAATAAGTGAAAATGATGATGGAGATAGGAACACAACTTCTTCTTTTTTTTCTTTGCAGGAGAAAGGCACATGGAGGAGCAGGGTAGTACTGACAGTGGCACAAATATCAAGGGAAGTGATGAACAGGAAAAGAGGAGAGGGAGTAGGGGAGGAAACAAACTCACAAATAAGATGGTTGGGTTATGAAAAGTTAAAACTTAATGGGGGTAATAAAGATCATGGGTCAGAATTGAGGAAGAAAAGAGATGGTTCATTGCTTGTTTGAAATCCGAGAGGGAAAAGTGAGACCTGAACAGCTTCTAAAAGATGGTTCCATATACGGGAGAAAGGAGGAATAAAAGAGTTGTGTGCAGTCAGACTGGATTTTGAAACTGTAACCAGTAGGGGGTTACCTGAAGTGCACCTGCATTCAAGAGTTGCTGGAGAGGGTCGGAGGACTGAGAGAGCACAGGGAGCCATGTTGCAGAATCGACAATAGAAAACAGAGAGACCACCGACATGCCTGTGATATGAAAGCAGCAGATCTTGTGCTTGTCTCATCATGGGAAATTACAATAAATTTGAAGGCGAATTAGATTCCATAGAATCCAGGATACACAGATGTGATGTTGGGCTGCCAAGCTATCGTGTGCTATGGACAAAGTCTACGCGTGCATAGTGTGCATTGTGTGCTATGGCCAATGAGCTATGGACAAAGGCTTTGTAGACTGAGAGTAACTGATTTTCTAAGGAAAGACTTGGATCGAAGGAGGATGTACAGTCTGCAGCTGGCTCTGGAGGCAAGCTTCGTTATGTGGTTGGCCCAGGAAAGGTCATGGCTGATGGTAAGGCCTAGAAGTTCAAGAGCCTGAACTTCTTCCAGTGGAAGACCAACAAAATCGATGGGAGGGTTTGTTTTCGGATCATTCCAAAGTGATAGGGTGAGACTGATATTTTCCAGTGTTTTTTTTTTTTTAATATGATATAAATCTTGCAGTGGAGCTCACACACACCACACACACACCACACACACACACACACACACACACACACACACACACACACACACACACACACACACACAGTTAGATGAGACAAGCACAGCCACTGAGCTTGGGAGAAGTACCGTCACTTCCCAAGGCACTCAGCAGGGCATTTCCTCAGGAAGAATTTCCTCCTCCCCATGAATGCCAACAAATGCGGATTGTCCATGCTCTTAACCTTTCCAATACTAAGCATCAAGAAAGGAAGCAGCACATACTACTTTTATGTCTTTGGTGTGACTCAGCCGGGATTTGAACCATTTGAACTACTGCCCTCCCAGAATTGGAGCGGATGCTCTAATCATTACACCACATAGTCTGGAGGACTGAGAGAGCTCTTGGATAAAGGCGAACTGCATTGAAGAACATGTTCCATTTATCAGGCTGAATGTTATATTCTATACCAACGCTCCCTATAACATCTCCATGCGCTGCACGACGTCATCGTCGGGTGCTGAAGATGGCGATGACGCGCCGAAAGGGAGTACTCAGTTTTTACTCCGTTTGTTTTGGTGTTTTCTTGTTGTACACCACTCCTTCCTAATGCCACATCCAGGTGATGCATGGCATCATCGCCAGGCGCAGAAGGAAGGGAGTACTCAGTTTTTACTCCGTTTGTTTGTTTTCTTCTTTGTTTTCTTAATTGTTTCCTTGGTTGGGTGTTTTTTGGCTGGGTGATATCTCAGCCATCCTTTGAGCAAGAAAGCTGAAATTTGGAGAAAAGGTGACAATGTGCCTTGGCAAAAACAGTTTTTTTTAAATTTTTTGATTAATCAATGAATTGATTAATCACTTAATTATCATCCATTTATTAATTACTTATTTGTTTTACTTCTCATCCTGGCAATATCTCAGAAGCTAATATTTGGACATGACAGTGACCAAGTGACTTGGTTATAAAGGGTATTTTTGATTTATTGATTAATCAATTAATTGATTCATTATTAATTTTTCAATCAATTACTTAATTTTCAAAGTTACAGATTCAGATGCAACAGTGGTGGTTTAGTTATGCTATTTGGCAATTGATTGAGAAATTAATTATTTATGTTTATTATTTATTTATTTTACTTATGCAATTAATCAATTATTGTACACCGCTCCCTCCCAATTCCAACTCCATGTGCCGCAAGGCAGCACCACCAAGGGCACCCCGGCGATGTCGCGCACTGGAGGATTTGTTATTTATTTATTTGGAATGGGGGCGGTGTACTTTGAATGTACCGCTACTTGTTTGTTTCTTTGTCCAGGTGATATGTCAGACACATTTTGAGCGAAGAAGCTGATATTTGGATACGACAGTGACAAAGTGATTTGGCTATAAAGGATATTTTGATTTTTGATTAATCAATTAATGGAATGCTTATTTAATTCATTATTTTCAAAAACTTTCAGATTCAGATGAAACAATGGTGTTTTAGGTATGCTATGAGCCAATTTATTAAGAAATTAATTATTTTATTATTATTATTTCTTTATTTTAATTACGCAATTAATTGGCTAATCAATCAATTATTGTACACTGCTTCCTCCCAATTCTGTCTCCATGTTCTGCACGGTGGCATCACTAGGCGCCTAAGGCGCCCCAGCATTGTCGCACGCTGGAGGATATGTTCTTTATGTATTTAGCATGGGGGTAGTGTACTTTGAATGTACCTCTACTTGTTTGTTTCGTGGTTAGTCATAAACTAGTCAAACACTTGGAATATATCTTTCAATCTTGAGAAATCTCTCTCGCTCTGTCACTCTCTGTCTCTGTCTCTCTCCCGAAAAGACCAGACTGCAAACCATCCCATCTACTTTCTCAACATCCCTCTTGAAGACTCTTTGGTCTCACTCTCAGCCATGATCTCTCTTGAGCAAGCCACGTTTTCAAAGTTAGCCTCCAAAGTCATTCCGACTGGGTATCCTCCATTGTGCAAAGTCCTTCCTCGGCCCACCTGAGCTCCTGACCACATACAAAGCTTTCCTCCGCAGCCTGATGGAGTACTGCTCTACCCTCTGGGCTGGTGCTCCTGCCTCTCACCTTTCTCAGATTCACACTGTGGAAACCAAGGCTTTTGGATCATTGGTATCTCCCACGGTGAGGCTGAGTCTTTGAGCCTCTCACTCTCTCACTTTCTGTCTTCTACCGTCTCCTCTCCGGTCTCGCCTCCCCTGCTCTGTCTGCGATTTCTCCCCACCATTATTCCACAGGGCACTCAAGGTCTGCCAGCAACCCCCTTCTGGTAAAATGATCAAAATCACGAATTACTGCTCATCTTCACTCTTTCATTCCTCTTTTATTCCACCTTTGGAATAAACTCCCACCCTCTCTTCAATCCCATTCTCCCCTCCAGGCCATCAAAACAGTTGCGCTCCCAGAAAATAATACAGTCAAGCAGCTACAGTCCGCATATGAATAAATAAATAAATAATACAGTCAAGCAGCTACAGTCCCCATATGAATAAATAAATTAATTGTATCAAAGATTGTGAAAGAGCAAAACATTTCGTAACTTAATTGGCACTCGTTCGAGCGCCTACCTCCACTAGGTTGAACAGCCCAGGTTCAACCAGGTTGATAGTGGTCCACCAGGTTGATAGCGGTCCTGAACCAAAATCTACTTGGCTTGCTTTTGTCACCTACCCAAATCATCCACCAAGTTTTGTCATAATCCATCCACAACGTTTTGAGATACCGTGCTACCTACGGTTCTCATTGTTGAGCAATCCCTTGAAAGATTGTAGTATCCGGCCGGATTCGTGGGTGGATCTTCACCAAAATCTAATCAACTTGTCCTTGTCATGTAAACAACTTGTCCACAAAATTTTGTCCGAATCCGTCCACAACTTTTTGAGATATCCTGCTCACAGACAGACTGACAGTGGTAAAAAAAAAAACAACCTCCGTCCACCCTTGGTGGCGGAGGTAATAAGCAAATCAATATGAAACATGACGGAAGTACTGAATTTCATGCAGAGTCTAACATAAGAGTTAACAGTACTTTCCCTACTAAGATTGCAAAAAGTGTGCTCAATTATATACTAATCTTGGTCAGTAAATTATTCATTGTGCATGGATATTGCAGGTAGGACAAGAAACATGATTGTAATCCATTCCACAACACACTGGTAACATAACATATAACCTTGTAACAGAGGTATGAAGGAATCCCAGGTAAGATATTGATCCATCACATTCTGATTATCATTTACTCTGAATTAAGATGATGGGCAAAGGCAGAAAATCATTCTTGAATGGGGTCAGTTGTTGAACTTGAAGGATATCTTGGGAGTTCACTTGAAGGTTTTGAGAACTTGGAAGTAACCACCATAGTAGGCAGGTAAGTAATTTTGTCAGAAATGAGAATGTAGTGGTGCCTTGTTGGAGCTCAACTTGAGTCCTTCAAACGATGGGGAGATGGTCCAAACCGTCGGGACGCCATTGCCCAGCACCAGTTTGCATGCAGAGGCTGTCCAGTGCACAGTGTGATCGAGACAGTTGGGTCTTTGTGTCAGTATAGTTGCACACCAGCTTCATTCATCCGCTGCATAGCCCACAGAGAGATCTTGAAATGGACCTTGTGAACAGTGACTGAAACAACTTGGCCACGAGTCATTCGAGCTCTTTTCGCATCAAGTTATCAAGTGCTGTAATGGAGCACCTCAGAGATCAGGGTTATGATTGCTGTGATTACAGTGGCCATGAAACCGATTTACAAATGCTTACAAAACTGCCATAAGAACCAACCTTTTATTCTGGTATTCAAATAATTCTGGATCATATACATATGTAAGGCATGGGCCAAAATGATGTACAACTTTAAGAAAAAAAAAAAAAGCTCATAATTCTACTAATGTGACCCTCCTTTTATTTTCAGATCGCCTAAAGAACAAGTGTTAAACTTTTCGTTATAGAAGTTTCAACCATGTGAGACAATTTCCCGTGCCCCAGCGGAGGCTGATTTTAGAGGCTTTATTTATTTTATTTTTTTACAACAAAGTGTTATGTTTCTACACAAAGGTAGTTTTGTGAGATCCATGTAAATACAAGAATTCCCCAATACAAAATCATCAAACGTATAAATGAAAAGTTTAGAGACACTGGAAGTGTGAAAGACCAAATTAAAGGATACAGTTGTTGAAAACCTTAAGTGAGGACACCCGGCAAGATAGAAGCTGTATGAGAACATCCTTTCCAGTCTTCTCCAAAAACGTCCATATGTCAGTGGAGCAGTTCCCAGATGGCGGCTCCCTTGGAAGCATGCACCAGGGAGGAGCAATGTTCTGTCATCCGTTTCTTGGTAAGTGAGGGTGTAAATCCCAGTGAAATCCATCGCAGAATGAAGATACAATATGGTGACGCGTGTTTATCGCTGCAGCAGGTGTACGACTGGGACAGGAAGTTTAAAAGTGGAGTTGTTTCAGTTCGGGTGTGAGTTGTCTCGGCACCCACCTTGCAGACACTGCGGAACCCCAGCACATTGTGAATGATATGGTGTGTTGAACCATGCCTAATGTTCAATTCAGAGACCACTTCATGTGACGGTTTTCCCTTCGCATGCGCTCAACTCCTGCAACCATTTCTGGTGTGTTGGCTGTGTGAGGCTGGCCTGAGCGAGCAGCGTCTGCCACACTAGACACTCCACTTTTAAACTTCCTGCCCCAGTCGTACACCTGCTACAGCGATAAACATGCGTCACCATATTGTATCTTCATTCTGCGATGGATTTCACTGGGATTCACACCCTCACTTTCCAAGAAACGGATGACAGAACGTTACTCCTCCTTGGTGCATCCATCTTGGAACTGCTCCACTGACGTCATACGCTCAATGTTGCCGGATCTATAACAGGCAAAACATGACTCTTACCCATAGATATAACATATGTCATCTACAACTACACATTACATTCTCAAATTTATTTCGCCATTATAAGGTTACTTATTGACTGCCCCTCGTGTATATATATATATATATATATATATATATATATATATATATATATATATATATATATATATATATATATATATGTATATATATATATATATATGTATGTATATATATGGTTGGTTTTTTTTGTTTTTTTTTGATGTGCCATATTCATGTACCATGCTCCACTGCTACGTTTTGGCACATGAGCGCTCACTCTATGAACTGAGCTGCTTTGTTGAATAGATTGGTGAGACCAAGGTTTACTGGACTTTCCCATTGATGATGATGAGAAGTTTGTTCACACAAAACAAACCGGGAGGTCTGATCCCTGCTGGTTATAAAACACAGCCCCTAATACATGGGTTATATTGTTGTGGGCCGGGTATCGGCGGCGAGCACGACCGCTAGATGGAGCAGTAGAGTCGGCTCCACCGAACACTCGGAATCTAGATCGTACCTTTCTGATAAATCCGAAGGTACGGGTCCCTTACAGGACCGTGAATCATCAATAATTCAACCGTGTGGGACAGGGTTATTTGCCAAACTTCAAAATACCTGGAGGCCCACGTGGCAAGCTACCGAGGAATTCACACCCTCGACGGAGCTCGAACGGGACAAGCTGTTACCGTGCTCGACCCGTGTGTAACCCGAGCGGATGGTTACCGAGGTCTCGTAAGTCTTACCGAGGTCTTATTTTCTGGGAGAACAACTGTTTTGATGGCCTGGAGGGGAGAATGGGATTGAAGAGAGGGTGGGAGTTTATTCCAAAGGTGGAATAAAAGAGGAATGAAAGAGTGAAGATGAGCAGTAATTCGTGATTTTGATCATTTTACCAGAAGGGGGTTGCTGGCAGACCTTGAGTGCCCTGTGGAATAATGGTGGGGAGAAATCGCAGACAGAGCAGGGGAGGCGAGACCGGAGAGGAGACGGTAGAAGACAGAAAGTGAGAGAGTGAGAGGCTCAAAGACTCAGCCTCACCGTGGGAGATACCAATGATCCAAAAGCCTTGGTTTCCACAGTGTGAATCTGAGAAAGGTGAGAGGCAGGAGCACCAGCCCAGAGGGTAGAGCAGTACTCCATCAGGCTGCGGAGGAAAGCTTTGTATGTGGTCAGGAGCTCAGGTGGGCCGAGGAAGGACTTTGCACAACAGAGGATTCCCAGTCGGCGACTGGCTTTGGAGGCCAGGTTGGAAATGTGGCTTTTCCAGGAAAGATCATGGCAGATAGTGAGACTCAGAAGCTTAAATTAAAGGACTTCTTCCAGAGGATTGTTAAGAAAGTAGATGGGGGAGGGGGGTTCTTAACGTCCTTTCAGAGAGACATATTTGTCCGGATTGAAAGACATGTTCCACGTGTTGGACCAGTTTGTGATTTTATCCAGATCTGCAGGAAGCGAAGAATCTGCTTCTTGCCGGTCTGAGGGATGACGGATGGTACAGCAGAGGGTGCAGTCATCAGCAATGAGATAAAGAGGATAAAACCAAACATCTTACATCTTAAAGAGGATTGTTTCCTTGTTGATACCAATAACTAAAACGTCCCTCAGCATCTCATCCAATGAAGCACCAAATTCACAATGTTCAGCAAACTGGCAGAAATCAGCAGCAAACTCAAATTGGCCTTCCTTCATCCAGTGGGTGTAGGACTTGTAGTGGGACACAATTTTCCATTGTTTTGGCTTGCAGTATTTGGCCACAATGTCAACAAGTTCATTGTCACCTTGTTGTTCAGTTTATTGGAGGAAATGAGGTCCTTAATCAGGAGATACCTCGCATTGCCACACATGGTGAGCAGGACGGCTCGGTGACGATCCGCATCCTCCACTGCTGCCATCTTGTTTGGCGATAAAGTATTGCTCCAATTGATTGGCAAAGTCCTCCTAGTCCCCATCTGGTGAGCTAGTACTCTGACAGAATCCCAACAGACCCCACAATAAGCACAATGACAAATGCAATGCATCAATCCCGTCCTCATTGCAAATTGTGGTATATACGCAGGGTTATGCGGTGAAATAATTGGACAGCTCTGAAGGTATGACTGGATCGTTTATACCCTGTTAGTGCTGTACTACACATGCCCACCCGAGTGAAACAGGACATGTCAGAGATTGCCGAAATCAATGATCAAAAACATCAAAATAAACTAATTGGATTTTCCCCTACATTTTTGTGTTACTCTCGTGGCTAAATAAAACTCCTAGAGATGCCGAGGAGAAAAGGGGGGGGGGGTGGAGACACTCAGCTTGGTGGGAAACGAAGTGTGCATGAACCCGCCCCCTTGGAACAGTCAAAGGAAGGGGCTCGGAGAGACAGAATTTAGGGGTTTTTTTGCAAACTGAATTTATGCGTTGCAGCAATGTTTGGTCCACCCGGTCAGGTATACTTTTTCTTCATCTATCAAAAGTGTGTAAACTGACTTTCACTGTGCTACGTTTATCTCGGGTTGAGAAGTGAACCCAGATCTTATCTCAGGTTGAGAAGTGAACCCAGATCTTATCTTGGGTTGAGAATTGAACCCAGATCTTATCTCAGGTTGAGAATTGAACCCAGATCTTATCTCGGGTTGAGAATTGAACCCAGATCTTAACTTGGGTTTAGAATTGAACCCAGGTCTTATCTCGGGTTGAGAAGTGAACCCAGATCTTATCTTGGGTTGAGAATTGAACCCAGATCTTATCTTGGGTTGAGAATTGAACCCAGATCTTATCTTGGGTTGAGAATTGAACCAAGGTCTTATCTCGGGTTGAGAATTGAACCCAGATCTAATCTCGGGTTGAGAATTGAACCCAGATCTTATCTCGGGTTGAGAATTGAACCCAGATCTTATCTCGGGTTGAGAATTGAACCCAGATCTTATCTCGGGTTGAGAATTGAACCCAGATCTTATCTCGGGTTGAGAATTGAACCCAGATCTTATCTCGGGTTGAGAATTGAACCCAGATCTTATCTCAGGTTGAGAATTGAACCCAGATCTTATCACGGGTTGAGAATTGAAAGCACATCTTTTCTCGGGTTGAGAATTGAACCCAGATCTTATCTCGGTTTGAGAATTGAACCCAGATCTTATCTCGGGTTGAGAATCGAACCCAGATCTTATCTCGAGTTGAGAATTGAACCCAGATCAGACATTGAATTGCCATCTCTCTTGCAGCCCTATTACCAAAGTCGTTACTCATCTAAATTCAATCAACTTATCAAAAAGGGAAGATTCTACCTCATCATGATAATTCAAATCGGCTCTGTTGTTGACGATGTGCAACGTGAGAGCACCAAAACGTACATGACAATCTTTGATTGTTTTCCACTTCGGTTTATAAGTTTCAGATCAACCCCTTAACGTTTGTCTTCGACTTATAATCACAAATTATGACTGTTGGCAGTGCCGAGCAATCCATTATAATGTAAAGAATCGTTTTATGTTGTAACCTTTGTCGTTTTTACATTTAAAACTGGAGAGTTCATAGAACACCTTACTCTACGCAGTGTTCAGGTTTATAATTCAATTGAAATAACATAAGGATTTTAAAGGTGGTAGAAGAAAAAAATATTCTGGAAGTTTACTGCAGTGATGCACGGTGTTTTACACCACCTAACATTAGTCCTTTGTGCCTGTTCTTTGTGTACTTTATAACATCCTTAAAAACAGTAAGTTTCCTGTTTGGAGTAATTTTCAATTTTGTTTGACTGCCAGGCAGACAGACGGAATAAAAACATTATCTCACTCCTCTGTGCATGTGCGATTGGGATGAATTCAGAGCCGAAGTACTTAACTGCTAAACTACAGATGTGTTTTCTGATTCATGTTCAAAATAAAACTTTCAATTGAAATTAAGTTGTTCGTCAATCATAAACTGACGTGTGTGGACAGGCAGACAAACAAAGTGAACAAATTGATAAACCCCGCTTTTTGTTTCTTGTGCAGGGGAATTACTATAGCTGTAAACTGTTAAATTAACGGCTCATTCTAATATATAACTTGAGTTATTTAGTGCTTGCACATTGCAACCATAAGCCACTTCATAAAATATATAAATCTTGTATTTATTACATATGCATGCAGAATTCACCCCAACTTCTGCTTGCAGTCTGCAAGCATGATCCACTTATAGATAGATATATAGATACATACATACATACATACATACATATACACATATAGAGATGGATAGATAGATAGATAGATATAGTACTTGTGTCAATAAATAAGTTGTTTTTCAGGATTTATGTTCACCTGGACAGTTCACCTGCATCCTTCTGTCCACTTGTGTACCGGCAAGTGTTCACCTACAATTGTCTGTCTATGTGGGTTGATTCACCCGAGGTGCACACAAACCCGCACATTAACCCACACCTAAACGCACAATTTGTGTGCCCTTGACGAAGAGGGAGAAAGCGCTGGTTGTCCTGGGTGGGTGCTACCTTCAAGAATCGTGAGAAATTGGAGAACGCACTCGTTCTCATTCCTTCTCTGTCTCTCTGTCTCTCCCTCTCTCACACACGGGGTGCAGTGCTCATAACAGAGCACGCGCTGTGCCCCCACCCAGACCCCCACCCCCTGTTTCTCCAAAACGATGCCAGATGTGTGTGTATAATGGGGCGGCTGTGGAGCAGGGCGCGGTGCGCATTAAACGCGGCACAGGGCGCACGAGGAGCAGAGCATGATGGAGCGCAGGAAGCACACGTTTCGAGCTCAGGTAAGAAGTACAGGTTAAAAAATAAACTTCACCTCATATTTTTTGTCGGTGAGAAACGAGAATGTTCACAGTGGATTATATCCACAGCACATTATATAGATTACATTTTACATCTCTCTATTAAACACTTTGTTCACTTATACAGTTCAACCAGACATTGTGATGTGCTGTTTGTAACATCAAATGCTAAAGTCTTAATACTTATCTTCGTATCGAATTGTTTCATTATAATATAACACATCGTCCTTAAAATTATTAATATAATGTGTGCGCAATGAAAAGTTTTTAAACCACGCTCTCCTCCCAGAGGCAATCTGGAGTCGTTCGTCTTTGAATAATCTGGGGTCACTCATTTTTGAATAATCTGGGGTTGCTCATCTTTGAGGAACTTGGAGTCGCTCGTCTTTGAGCAATCTGGGGTCGCTCATCTTTGAATAATCTGGGGTCGCTCATCTTTGAGCAACTTGGAGTCGCTCATCTTTGAGCAATCTGGGGTCGCTCATCTTTGAATAATCTGGGGTCGCTCATCTTTGAATAATCTGGGGTTGCACATCTTTGAGCAACTTGATGTCGCTCGTCTTTGAGCAACTTGATGTCGCTCTTTAAGCAACTTGGAGTCGCTCATGTTTGAGCAACTCGGAGTCGCTCGTCTTTGAGCAATCTGGGGTCGCTCATCTTTAAGCAATCTGGGGTCGCTCGCCTTTGAGCAATCTGGGGTCGCTCGTCATTGAATAATCTGGGGTTGCTCGTCTTTGAGCAACTTGGAGTCGCTCGTCTTTGAACAATCTGGGCTTGCTCATCTTTAAGGAATCTGGGTCGCTCGTCTTTGAGCAAACTAGGGTTGCTCGTCTTTGAGCAATCTGGGGTCGCTCGTCTTTAAGCAATCTGGGCTCGCTCATCTTTGAATAATCTGGGGTTGCTCATCTTTGAGGAACTTGGAGTCGCTCGTCTTTAAGCAATCTGGGGTCGCTCGTCTTTAAGCAATCTGGGCTCGCTTGCCATTGAGCAATCTGGTCCTTCGTTCGATATTGCAAACACTTGCTATTTTAACTGCTCTCTCGACAATTGACCATTCTTCGAGCTGTTGGATCCACTTGGTGAAAACGTTTTCGTTACCTGATCATAACCTTACGAGCTCGACAACAAACACAATGTTGTCATGCAATGTGTTATTGTCATATAAGGAACCAATTAATGAACGGTAGCGAGTGCTAGCACATCGAACAGCCAGATTAACACGATCCAGCATGTTTCATTCAACCTGTGCTCACAACCCTTGAGAAATAAAACAATACGAGATCGATTTAAATTCAAACGCTTTAAGAATCAATTACTGTTGCAACAGGAATCACAGCCTTGCCTGGTTTGTGGATAAGAATGTCGATGACGAACTGGGTTCATTAGCCCGTCCATCGTACAGCAGGAGATGGGATTTTGCAATTGCTTGTGTGTCAGTGTGTCTGTCGCCATAACATCTGTTTTTTTTTACCATTTGAGCTTTTGTCATCAAATTTTGAACAAACCTTCTTCTGATAATATGGAGAGAAGACAAATTGATAATTGGGTCAAAATGTCAAAGGGCAAAGTCACAGGAAGTACAAATAACCCTTATCAGCCCGTCCGCTGCGCAATGAGATGAGTGAGACGCGCGGGTTTTGTAATCATTTCCATCTTTCTTTATTTCTTCACCACTTTGAGCTTTTGGCATCAAATTTTCAACAAACCTTTATTATGAGAATATGGAGAATTCTGATTAATAAATGTAATTTTTTTTTTTTAATTATTTTGGCTGTTTGGGTTGGGAAGTTTTACTGTAGTAATTGCAATACTTTTTAATACTGGTGGATGGAGGTTATGTTTTCAACCCTGTCTGTTTGTCTGTTTATTTGTTGGTGAGCATGATATCTCAAGTTGTGGACGGAGTATGACAAAATTTGGTGGACAGGTTGGGTGTGTGACAAAGACAAGTTGATTAGATTTTGGTGAAGATCAGGATCCAGATCTAGAAACTAGAAGTTCTAAAAATGATTCTTCACCATTGAGAGATAGGGCCCAAAACGATATATCTCCTTCTTGTGTATAGTAGCTTGGCTACCGGGTAGCCATCATCTTGTTGGGGGAGGACTATGCTGCTGATGCTGTGCCCCGATACTCGTACACTGGTACTCATTTCGCCAACCTCGGAAGGATGGCACAGGCTGAGTCAACCCCACCTGCTGTTGATTCAGTAGCCAACAGGGCTCAAACTCAGGACCCTAAGATCCCATGCCAGCCACCCAAACCACGAAGCCAACACCAGGCTTACAAAACGATACATATAGCACGATATCCCAAAAAGTTGTGGACGGATTAATGCAAAACTTGGTGGAGAGGTTGGGTGTGAGACAAGGACGAATTGGTTCTAATTTGGTGAAGATCCGGATCTGATAATTTTTTAAGTGACTTCACCATTGAGAGATAGGGCCAAAAATGATATACAGCGTGATATCTCAAAAAGTTATGGACGGATTCCGCAGAAACTTTGTGGATGAGTTGGATGTGTGACAAGACCAAGTGGATTCGATTTTGGTTCAAGTCCGGATCCAGATCTGGCCAATCAATGGGATGGAAGACATAAACTGTTCAGCCCACCGGAGGAATGCACCCTCCCAAATGTTGTTCTCGGAAAGCTGTTTTAATCTCAATATTTTAATTGCATTACTTTTTATAAGATGATTTTTATCTGATGCACTACCCCGCTTTTGACGTTACTCCATCCCATATTTTTACGCGGATTCACTTCGAATAGTAATATTGGAGATGAGAAATAAGCGAGTACGCAACTGCTGGGTCCTGTGAGCTTTCACAGGTACAGGTGTACAGGTATAGGTACAGGTACAGGTTATAAACACAGAGTATGAAGATATTGGATACCATGCTCTTTGCCCAGAACCCATGACACCACGGTGACATCTCCTGACGTCCATAACCCTACTCGTGTGACGCTCAGTGGTTTTACCCTATGGTAGATCCAGCAATAGCACACTACCACAGGGTAGAACCACGGGTGGATACCGGGCCCTCGCAGCAGATACAGAGAACATGCCAAGGGAGGAAAATGGAGAAAAGACACTTCACCAATGGCACATTGAAATGTGGATGCAAAGAGATGGAAGAGCGAGGGTATTCAAATCGACCATTTTCATGTTATGATGTAAATCTACATCAATTACTTGTATGCAAGAGATACAAAAAAATCATTTACAATATTGACAAGATATGGTATTTTTAAAGATGTAAAGAGCACAAGTATACCAAAGATGTACACATCTCCACCATAAAAAAGTGAACACATGATTGTTGTTGATTCGATTTATTTTTGTGACATCATGAGACACAGGTGAGGTGTACACCTCTGGCAGAGATAAATGCGAGATAATTCATCGAGTTCTGTCAAGTCGTGTCAGACATCTGGTGACATTCATGATCAGATTTCTCCAAACATCCCGATTCTGCATCACTTCCCAAAGCTCTGGCAGAGACCGCTTGGTTCCACCCATTACCCCATACATCCAGCACATGGAAGTTTGGCCTCCTCCTCTTCTTCCGTCAACCACACCCAGCAAGGTTGATTTCCCCAGACTTTCGTTTTCTGCACGCATTATGTGTCCAAAGTATGGTACTTTCTGTTTTAGCCTCAGCGCTTCTAATGTACATGATGGTTACTCTATTCAAATGCAGATCTGTTTATTCTTCTTCAAGTTGAATAATTACATGTCCATTTCATTGTGACCTAATAATGTAACGCTGCATTGTGGTAAATGTTTTCACATTGGGATACAACATGGAAGTAACAATCTCAATACCGGGTATGTCCACCTCCAGCAGCAAGCACTGCATCGCACCGTCGTCACATTGACCGTATGAGCACTCGAATATGAGTCTGGAGAATGGTGGTCCACACCCGAATCAGCTCAAGTTTCAGCTCATCAAGGGTCTGTGGCTGTCTTAGGAAGGTTCGAACCCGGCAATTAATGATATCCCAGAGACGTTCAATTGGATTTGAATCTGGCGCGATGGAAGGCCAGGGTGTCATAACATTAATGTTGGCATTGACAAGAACATTCCTTGTTCGAATGGTCCTGTGAGCAGGAGCATTATCATGCATAAACATGATTCCTGGACCATGTTGTTGAAGGGTTGGTAACACATGTTGCTGTAATATTTCATTAATATGCATCAGAGTGCAAATCATCCATCCATCCATTGGGACCATATTCATTTCCATACAGTGTTCGTGGTGCTGAAGCAGTGTCTAGGGCTATTGGGCACAATCCTGGACAGGTCGCCACTCCAACGCAGGATACTCAAATGGCTCAATCATCCCAGCAAGCTGGTACTCGTTTTGCCAACCTTGGAAGGATGACAGCCTGAGTCAACCCCACCTTGTATTAATTCAACAGTAAAGTGGGATTTGAGCTCAGGACCTTAGGATCCCAAGCTCACCACCCTAACTAACAATTAAGCCAACACCAGGTGCAAGTCATGGACCCTGAAAATGGAAGTGAGCATCCCTGCATCACAGAGACACCTCAAGACATTGCTGTCACTTTTCTATGAGGTCTAGGGAGTGTGTTTGCAATACCCTGGGCAGTTTGAAACCGAATGCATAGATGGGCCTTAAAAATGTATCAGTCTTGAGCAGGAGTCGTTATCCTGGGACATCCACTTATTGGCATAGCTTGTTGATACAGTGGCTTGATAACGTCTTCTAAGGTCGTAAACAGTTCCTCTACCTGCATTAAAGAGCCTTGCAAAATGACTAATGGAAGACCCTGCTTGGAGGTGTCCAATGATTTGATTGCTTTCATTTTCTGACAGATATGGCATTGTAATAGATTGTTACCCCACGAGGGCAAAGCAAAAAGCAGGGTGAAGCAATTGGTTGAGTCTGTCCGTCTGTCTGTCTGTCTGTCCACAAACGTCAGTTTATGACCAAGGAACAACTTCATTAAAATTGAATGTTATATTTTAAACACAAATCGGAACATGAACAGGAAAACAAACCTGGAATTTAACAGAACTTTGGCTCTCAATTTGTCTCAATCGCAAATGCACTTAAAGGAGTGAGACCCTTTGTCAGATAAAAGCGAGATGTTGTGGTAAATGTAAAAACTTGCATTAAATTGAAAAACGATTAAAATTGATGGTTACATCTTGTAAGTTTCGGTTAGCCCAGATCAGTAAATTGTAACATAAACTGCTTGATGTATTGAGATAAATTTGACTGGTGATGGTGGTATTGTACTGCAAACTGCCTGGTGAGATTCGTGAAGGTGCTGGAACGTTCTCAGATGAAACTTCCAGTATGGGCGAGAATCGCATTTACTGGAAGACACGGAATTGTTCTGTGATACTATATAAACCCGCGAGAGCGAGGTGTAGAGACGGGTGATATGCGACGAGCTGTGTGTTTCCATCATCCCCGTGCTCAATTTAACCCTGATGAGTGAACGAGGTGTTAATATCCAGAGCAGTTGTTAACGTGTGGAGCCGATTATAATCAGGTTGATTCAAACTCATTAAGATTGTGTATCGGGAAATAATTCCTCTGAGCTCTTTAATCATCTGGACAGGCCAGTGTACGAGAGGACAACACGACGGGAATCGAAGAATTACAGTCCAGAAGGATGACGTGAAGATGCGTGAGTTGTGCCAGCAGGATTGGGACACTGGATGTCAGAAACAACTCCTCGCGGGAATCAGAGTTGGACATTACATGTAATGGTGAGCTTCCTCATTTGACTTCATATCTGTTTGTTCGAAATACAAGTTTCAAAAACGTTACGCTGTTGATGTGATCACTGCAATGCCACTCAGAAGTCACAAACACCTATTGACAAAGATCCTATTTGAGTGGTAGCTGACCTGAATGTTCGTCCAGACTCGTGAAGCTCAAAGCTTGGTTGTTGTCTTTCGACCACACGCTGAGTCCAGCACCAAGAACAACATACGCACACCAAAGGGAAGAAAACCCTGAAGATGCACACGTATCGTATCTACCTCCCTTGTCATACTTTGATTTTTTTCATGTCTGCCTGTCTGGCAGTCAAATAAAATTAAAAATCATTCCAAACAGGAATCTTACTGTTTTAAGGATGTCATAAAGGACACAAACAACAGGCACAAATAACAAATGCAACATGTTAAATAAGGTGGTGTACAAAAGAAAGAGACACGACATCATCGGTGATAAACTTCTGAAAAAACAATTTTTTTCTACGACCTTTAAAATCTTCATATTAATTCAATTAAATTATATGCTTGAACACTGTAGAGCACAAATCACCTTTCTGAAACTTTCAAAACAATTCTGTTCAATCCTGGACAAAATGTTACAGCATTTTACGTCATCACGACCAATCAAATTTGCCCCTTGGAGACCCTGCCCATGTCCTTGTTTCTCAAGACTGCGATAATAAGGTGTTCTGTTAACTCTCCAGCTGAAGAATGCAATCAGTGTGTTTTTTTTTTTTTTTAGATGATCCACGTGTTCATGTCTCAGAAAGACTGTTTCATATGTTCTCAGAAAGCCTCAATCCATCCATCCATTTGGACCATACTCTGTACAGAGCATCAGTACTGCTAAGCAGTCTCTTGGGCTATCGGGCACAATCCTGGATGGGTTGCCACTCGAATGGCTCAATCATTCCAGCAAGCTGGTACTCATTTTGCCGACCTCAGAAGGATGACAGGCTGAGTCAACCCCACCTAGTACTCAATGGTCAAGCAGAATTTGAACTCAGGACCTTAAGATCCCAAACCCACAACCCCATTAAGCCAACACCAGGCAAAGAATGCCTTGTGCCGCATCTAAAGACCGAGGGGTGTATGGGTTGCATGTCCTTAACGATTATTTCATGAGGCAATTATATTTTGCGGAAACTTAAAATCAGGTGTTCTATACATCCCTCGTGCCAAAAAGGCACTTGGAATGAACGCTGGAACGGTCCTGCAACAATTACATGATGAACTCTACATGTTTTATTTTATAATAGCGGAGAGTATAAGTTTTTCCAACTTTAGAAATATCATTTATCTTTGTTGCAAAGCCATATAAATAACGTCATTAACATGTGAACATATAAACGTGGTTGTTTTCCACTGAAAATGCGTGAACACTTCTTGGTTTATTTATACGAGTGCAGTATATCTTAACCTCGGTGTTTATTGTGGTTTAGTAAAAGAGGAAAATAAACATTTTCTCCCCACTATGAATGTCATTCTTTCTGGTTATAGAAATGTTTGCACATAGCCCAATAAATATATCAGCAAATAAAGGTGTGAAGCATGTTGTGATTTGTTTATTTCAACATGGAGAAATTGCATGAATCACTCTTTTCTGCTTTATAAATAACACCAGGACTGAAGAGAAAACAAATGACTTCTTATTGAAATTTTCTGATCCTCGTAATTCTAATGCAAGAAGTCACTCAAGCAGCGAAGGTGATGAAGAGGTCAGATATCGGTTTGAGACCCTTAAAACACATGACTTGCAACAGTGACTTTGTGATACTGTGACTGAACCATCCGAGTGTTCAGGTAAGGGGGAGATGTGTGTTTTTTGCTGTATTTGTACTTAAACAGGTCTACGGAATGATTTTTTTTTAATTTTAGAGGGCAGGAACAAGATCAGAATAGAGCCAGTTTAAAAAAAAAAATGGAAGGCCAACAACTTGCCGACAGTGAGTAACAATCTGCCTCTGAGACTGGGCTTCATGATGTGAGATTCCAATGACACAGATGGCCTGAGATCCCAGGGCATTAAGAATAAGCAAGATGAGGAAGCAGCAGCACCAGCCCACAGTGAGGAGGCATTTCCGTGACACTCCAGATAAAGGCTTTGTACAACTACAAGCTGAGGATGACAGCAGAAGGACTTGGCCCTTGGGAAATTTCTGAGGCAGTGGTCAACATTGGTGGCCAGCTTGGAGATATGATCGCGAAAGTCAAGTTCGAAGTGGTATTGAGGCCCAGAAACTCGAGAGAATATTGTTGTGGTTCTGTAAAACCGTATGCCTCCAAGGCAATGGCGCACAACATACAGCGATCCCAAGGCGGTTATTTCAGTAGTATGTGTATTAGTTAGTCCCTTCCATATGTCTAAGGTGGTAAAGGGGAAATATGTGTTGCGTGGGACTCTGTTAGTTCGAGCTATTGTATCTCTTTAAACTTTACTTTTTCTTTGTTACACTTCTTTCACATGGAACATGCAAGCGGGCATGTACGCCACTCAATAGGAATTAAGCAGACATGCAGCGAGCATCTCCAGTACGTTCACACTGCAAGTGCGTCCTGTATGCTCGGGCTGTGAGCGTCCGCATCTCCCGAGCATTTGTGTCCCAATTTCCCATTCAAACTGCATGCCAATTCTCAACCACCATTTCGTCTTAGACCTTAATTCTGCTCACCAAACTATGCTACGCTCACCACAACCACGTCATACAACTAATAAAAATACTCGCAACAACTCACGCTTACAAATGCGACCTTTATTCAATCCCGTCCTCACAATGCCACGTGGCCAACTTCTCTCACTTCAAACGCCACGTGGCCAACTTCTCTCACCACAAACGCCACAACATGTTCGCACTGTTCTATAACCGCCATAACTGCCACATGGTCATCAAACTCTTAACAAAGCTCCGAAGGACATGGATAGGACGCAGTTTAGGAAATTTTGGGGCACGACTCGGAGCGCGAACGTACACTGTAACTCATGAAAGGACCTACAGATGGCATAAGGATTTCTCTACAATCCCACGTTGGAATGGAGGCCGGCCCGTGTTTGGGGCCAGAGAACATGTCCAAAGACCGTGGCCCCATGTTGAAGCCCGGAGCTCCAATGCATGGCGAGGTCAGCGAGCAAATCAGCCATCTTTCGCATCCCGAGCCTGGCGGTGTGTGGATAAGACCGCTATGGTTCAATGGGGAAGCATAATTTCCCTAACAGCCCCATTTGATCCGATTATTGGCTCCTCCTCTTGTCCAGGCTCATAAAAAGAGCAGAGCAGACCCAGCCAGGAAGATTGCGGAGCCAGAATTGCGAGCGAAGTTTGTGGGGAGCGACCGAGTGAGAGGGTGAGCCAAAGCAAGTGAGTGCCAGTGACCAAGCCAGCCAGCAACCCAGCCAGAGCCAGAAGAATGAGCATCGGCACAGAGCAAAAGGTGCCGCGAGTCCAGGTGACCAAGCATCGGGTCACGCATTCCTGCCATGAGGCGAGGCCACTTCATTTCAATCGGCGTTCATTCAGTACAAACATTCACGTACAGATTCTTACACGAATAGGACTGGGACTTTATTCTCACTCATCTTCTTGCACCATCTATATGTCTATGTCTCTGTCTCTGTCTTTGGCTCTGTCTGTGTGTGTATATGTATATATATATATATATATATATATATATATATATATATATATATATATGTATATATATATTTATTTATTTACATATATATATAAAATCAATCATACTGTGGATGCACAAAAGAGCAATCAATGCAGGTAAAGCCCCACTGTTCTTTTTTGGGGCATAAACGAAAAAAGCGAACTGAATTAACTTGCACCTCACATCTTTCCACTCGCACTACGCTAAACCCCCTAGTTGCATTACACTCACACCTTATACTCCCACACCCCAGACACCCTGTGTATTCCTCCCACCTCCTATTTTTCCGAAGCGTTCTGGGTTGCATTGGCCTGCCGGCCACGCCAGGTATTCAGAGGCCAATAACCCTCTCTGTTTCTCTCTCTCTGGGCTATTTCTAATTTTCTCAGGTGTGTGTGTGTGTGTGTGTTTGTGTGTGTGTGTGTGTGTGTGTGTGTGTGTGTGTGTGTGTGTGTGTGTGTGTGTGTGTGTGTGTGTGTGTGTGTGTGTGTGTGTGTGTGTGTGTGTGTGTGTGTGTGTGTTGGCACCTGTCATAGCATAAGTTAAGACTCTGTAAGAATCAATGGGATAACTCTGCTCTGTGTCTCCTTTTGTAGAATTGTTTGCCTTTTGCTGCACCCAACAATTTCCTTGCTTTCCCTGCTGTACATTTGCAATAAATCCCATTTCCTGTGCCTCATAACTTTCCTTGCATTCTGGTTTTAAATAAATGTGTTTGTAGAAATGTTCCCAGCTCGTTTTGTCTTTTCCTCTATTGGTCCAGCGCAACCCACACCCTAGCTTTGCTGGGACGTTATTCCCAAGAACCTGTTTCATAGCTGGTATGTCCTTTGCAGTTATGCTCGGCTGCACCTGATCGGGTAGGTAATCTGATTAATGCAAGTACGTATCGAGGGCACATTCCCCAGTAAGGAGGTCACATGTCCTTGGGTAAACGGTTTGTTAGAGGGAGGACCCTAAGTCACGTGGTCAAGTTATTTGCATTCGCGGTCGTTTTATGACCTGCTGTGACAAGAAGTTATTCATGTGTGACAGCCTGGGATTCCCGGTGAGTCCAGAGAGGATCCTGAGACAGCCCCTCCCTTGTGGTTCCCCCGTAACACTGGGCTGCAACAATATACTTCCCTTAAAAGTGACCACATAAATAATGGATTTTTCCAATTGAATAAGAGTCCAGTTAATGAAGACATCTCATTGAAAATTATCTTATTTTGAAATATTATTGATGCATAAAGGTATAATAATTTTGATAGGAAAATCTATCCCACTGATTAACGTGGCCTTTCAAAGACAATTTTCCATTTATTTGGTGGAATATTTTTCATCACACCTGTGTATCGATTCAAGCGTCAACTCACGCTTTGTTAGCAATCTCGGTTAAATGACATCGGTGGATTTTGAGCAATGTCAGTTCAAGTGACGTCTTTTTTTGATAGACAGGGCTGACGCTCATTGAGGAGCTAGAACACAGAACAGATGAGGGTGTAAAAAATAAAAAAACAGCCAAAAAAGAGAGGGGCACACCGTCAGCAGGGTTGAGGTGTAATCAAGAGACACTTGGAGAAATAATAACAATGCAAAGTTTATATAGTGTATGACAATAACTTAACATCCTCCACACACTTTAAGGGAGGCACACCACAGAAATAATGGATGTGGGAAAGAATGGGGGCAAGGGGGAGGACACGGACGAACAAGATGGACGCAGCCACAAACTCTCAATCACAGAAGTGAAAGTAACAACTTGTGGGGTGTTAACAGGGGTAGAAAAGATAATGGATGGGAAGTGACCTGAGATGGTAGTGAACAGCAGTATTGAAGCTCTGGGTGGGGGAGGATGAGATTGAAGAGAATGTGGAAGTTGGTTCCATAGGTGAGGAAAAAAGAGAAATGAATGAGTGAAGGTGAGCAGTAGTTATGGATTTAGGGAGTTTCAACAGTATGCCCTATAGAAAACTTGGGGACTGTGGGGGGATACAGAAAGAGCAGAGGGTGCAAGACCAGAAAGGAGGCTATAAATGATTATTAACGATGCAAATCTGACTTTCAATGTCACCTTACTTCATGACAATGTCACTATACTATTTAATAATGTGCCTCCTGTGTTGTTCATATTTATTTATTACATGATGATGAATAATTTTCTTTCAGAAAGTTAAATCTACCTGTGGAATTTAACTTGAATAAAATAAAGAAATCATATTACCTCCGCCACCTTGTTTTCACCCCTGCCTGTCTGTCTGCTTGTCTGTGTGCAGGATATCACAAAAAGTTCTGGACGGATTCGGACAGAACTTGGTGGCTGAGTTTGGTAGCTGACAAGAACAAGCCAATTCGATTTTGGTTTAGGTCTGAATCCAGATCCGGCCTGTCATTGAGATACAAAATGTAAACTGTTCAGTCTGGTGGAGGTATGCGCTCTACCGAGTGCCGTTCTAGTTTGTTATTGAAACAATGGCTGTGATTGTCAGATACAGATACTATTTGAATGTCTTCCTCAGGTTTAGTAGGAGTCCATCACTGATTTGTCCTTCTCATTGGCACATTCATTAAAAGCAATGATGTTTTTTTTTAAAAGACGTTTATTTAAATTTGTGAATGTGGAATATCCTCTGGTAATTAAAGCAGACAGTTGACTTGCAGATGCCAAAGCAGGTGGTTTACAGTGAACTGCTTGACGGCGGAAGGAAGCAGGGTGGACAATGAAAGCATCCCAAGTTTACACCATAAGCACACCTGAATGATCGTGACATCTTGGACAACCCTGTCCACTGACAAACAACAATCATGTTTCAAAGTAAGAGGAGTGAAGGGATTTGAGGAACAACATCTCGCCAATGTGGATTCCAGACATGAGAGGTGGAAGGATCGGAAACAGAGGGATCATGACAATCCCCCAAGAACATGGTGATGTGAAGTTTGTGGAAGACCATGTCTGGCACATACCGTATTGGTCTACACTCCACATGGTCATAAGGGTACATACATTGATGTTGACTCTGACATCACCAAGTATAAAAACAGATATTGAATGTGATGTCCTCCTTTATAAGGACTATATTGAAACCTCATGAGAGTAGTGTGGTTGATATTCTGGTTGAAAACTGCTCGATATCATGAGAATTATTAAATAATTTTCATATCAAGACCTGGGTGAAACAAAGTTTTTAATCGAAGAAAATTCTTTCCGCATCCTTATCTACCATCTGTTAAACATCTGAATGAATTTGGAATAATTTTTTGTGGTTGCTGAACTTTAATATGGCTTTCCAAAATTGGAAGGAATTACAACAATTAATGATATTTCAAGGGGATATACAAACTGCTTGTAGCTATGACATATTCCCGTTTTTTTAATAATAAAAAGATAAAATAAATTTTTGCTGTATTTTATAAATTATATTTTAATCCAACTTTTATGGTTACATCTGCCACCGAAGGTGGATGGAGTTGTGTTTTAGAGGTGCCACACTGGAGATGTCTGTTTGTCTGTCGGTTTGTTTGTTTGGTGGTGAGTATGACATCTCAAAATGTTGTGTACCAATTGGGATGAAACTTTGATGGGCCGGTTAGGTGTGTGACAATGACCAATTGATTCGATTTTGGTGACCATTCGGATCCAGATCCGGATAGTCGAATTTTTTAAGTCATTCTTCACCATTGAGATCAAGATAAGGCCAAAAACGATATATAGCACGATATCTCAAAAGATTGTGACCGATTCGGACGAAACTTGGTGGACATGTTGGATGTGTGACAAGGAAGAATTGATTCAATTTTGGTGTAGATCCGGATTCAGATCTGGCCTGTCAGTGGGATACAAAACGTTAACTGTTCAGCCTGATGGAGGTATACTCTCTACTGTGTGAGTACCGTTCTAGTTTGTAAATGTTTCAGGGTTTATATATAAAGAGAATACAGTTCTGTATTGTACTTTGTGTTGAAACATTTTTTGTCATGGCGTTTTTTCTATCTATATACAGTATTTTTAAAAGTGAAAACCTCGCTCGTGTGACATCACGGTGAAGCCTCACAACTATGTGCATTAATTACGTACTGTTTGAACGTGAGTTGCACAGTGATGACATCCATTAAATAGGTACTATAATTATTGGACCGTGACTGTGTCTATTAATTACGAACTATTGGAACGACTTTAGACCCCCCTCCCCCTCCCCCCCGTACTAGACCCTTCAAACACTTTTACCTTTAAAATCCTTTGGACCCCCTTTCAACACCTTAAGATCCCTTTAGACCTCTTTGTCCTTTTAAGACCCTTTTGACACTTTAGACCATACACCCTTTATACCCAATGACCCTTCACGTTTAGACCCTTAGAACCTTCAGACCCCCACACCCTGTAGACCCCTGGGTCCCGTTAAACCCCTTACAACCTTTATACTCCTTTAGACCTTTACACCCTTTCGATTACCTGAGACATGCAGACCATTTAGACCCCTTACACCTTTTAGACCCCTTAGACTCTTTAGACCCCTTTCGACTTTTAAGACCCTTTAAACCACTTGACCCCAAAGATTTTTAGACCCTTTAGACTGCTTAGAACACTTGACCCTTTTGACCGCTTTAGATTGCTTAGACCCCTTAACCCTACAAACCCCTTTAGACTGTTTCGACCCCTTGACCCTTTCGTCCTCTAGACCCCTTTATACCACTTAGATATTTAGACCCCTTGATACACTTTAGACCTTGTAGAGCCTATCTACCCTTTAGATGCCAATGGACCATTTTGAATCCTTCGACCCTATGTACAACTCGAGCATATCCTTTAGACCTTAGACCCCATAGACCTTTTTGACCTTGATGACCCGTTAGACCTCTACACCCCTTAGACCCTGCAAACCTGCAGACCCTCTGGACCCGTTATCTATGGAGTCTCCTTGTAATATACATACTATACCTTTTCAGCAAGTAATGCGCAATCTCGACCCAACGGGACAGTGGGTACTCGACTGCGAGTAACATATTAAGAGATTTGAGAGTAAGTTAATAAGTAAAGTGAATTGGTGAATCACCAACCAAATAGGCTTCACTGGTGGGCAAGACTATATTTTGACGAAGTCCCCTTTCACACCAGGGAGTGTGATTGTTGATGGTTTCGAAACAAAGACTGCTTGAGAAAGTGAAAACTGTGGAAAGTTTGGCAAAGTGCCCAGACTCCAGCTGAATTCCAACAATGTGGTTTGACAAATGTATGACTTTTTCAAGGGTGTTCAATTTGTGTAAAGTTTAATGCAGTTCCTGGGCATCCAACTGTATAATCTATCTGTAATTCCAGCAATGTGTGTGTGTGTGTGTGTGTGTGTGTGTGTGTGTGTGTGTGTGTGTGTGTGTGTGTGTGTGTGTGTGTGTGTGGGTGTGTGTGTGTGTGTGGGTGTGTGTGTGTGTGTGTGTGTGTGTGTGTGTGTGTGTGTGTGTGTGTGTGTGTGTCTGTATGTATGTCTGTATGCGACCGCAGTTTCTCGACGAGCGCCGGTCCGATCGGATTGAAACTTGCCAGGAATATTGTCGGGGCCCCGCAGATATGCCTTTTCAAGGTTTGATATTAATCAGACGAGCGGTTCCCAAGTTACGGCCATTTATCTGTCGACCAATGACAAGACACAGTGATATGACATCACGAATGACGTCACAATTAATGTTTATTTATATATATATATATATATATATATATATATATATATATATATATATATATATATATATATATATATATATATATATATATATATATATATATATATATATATATATATTTTGCACCATTGAAACTTGCCAGGAATATGGCTGGGGACCCGCGGATGTGCCTTTTCAAGGTTTGATATTAATGTGTGTGTGTCTTAATATTAATGTGTGTGTTTTATAGGGGAAGAGAGGGGGAGAGAGAGGGGGCATCACAATTCAAGAGAGGGGGAGAGGAGGTGCGAGAGAGGGGGCGTCACAATTCAAGAGAGGGGGAGAGAGGAGGTGCGAGAGAGGGGGCGAGAGGGGAGAAGAGTTATATGGATTATCTATCTATAATTATAGATAGGCGAGAGGGAGGGGGAGAGAGAGAGGGGGTGTCACAATTCAAGAGAGGGGAGAGAGGAGGTGCGAGAGAGGGGGCGTCACAATTCAAGAGAGGGGGAGAGAGGAGGTGCGAGAGAGGGGAGGAGAGTTATATAGATTATCTATGTATAATTATAGATAGGCGAGAGAGAGGGGGGAGAGAGAGGGCTGCGTCACAATTCAAGAGAGGGGAGATAGGAGGTGCGAGAGAGGGGGGCGAGAGGGGAGGAGAGTTATATAGATTATCTATCTATAATTTTTGATAGGCGTGAGAGCGGGGGCGTCACAATTCAAAAGAGGGGGAGAGAGGAGGGGCGAGAGAGAGGGGCCGTCACAATTCAAGAGAGGAGGCGAGAGAGGGGCGAGAGAGGGTGGCGAGAGAGGAGGACGAAAGGGGGGCGAGAGAGAGGGGCGTCACAATTCTTCTTCTTCTTCTTCGTTTGATATGACGTCACAATTTACAGAGGGGCGAGAGAGGGTGGTGAGAGAGGAGGGGGAGAAAGGGGGGGAGAGAGAGGGGGCGTCACAATTCTTCTTTGTTTGATATGACGTCACAATTGATTCTGGGGACTGGCACTACTGCAGGCACGAAGCTGCACATACTGGCACGCCCCTACGGGACCGCCCCTACGGGCCCGCACTAGTCTATTTAAATTCACTTGTTTATAAACCGGTTTTTAGATTAATAAAATTACAGTCCCAAATAGATTGTTCAATGCAATTCCCCAATTCTACTTTTTCCTCTTCCTCGACTTCTTCTTCTTCTATTCCCTTAATAAAGGGTGAAGTCCAGTGGTATTAATCTTCTGCCCTGCCTTGGCCATGATACTCCTCCACTTCCCTCTGTCCTCAGACAACTCTCTCCACTTTCCAACCACCCCCACCTTATTGATAAACCCTCCTCACACAATCCTCCAATCTCAATCGCAGTCTACCTCTTTTCCTCCGACCTTGCTCCTTCCATCTATCCTCTCTCTTTGCCCTTCTCTCTTCCCCCTCCGCACCAAGTATTCAGCCCATCTCAGCTGGCATTTCACCAATCTCCCTGTCAAGCTCATCTGCACACTAATCTCCTCCCTCATTTCATCCATCCTCCTTCTATCCACCCTCTTCACTCCTGCAGTTGACCCAGTTGTTCGCACAGAATTACAGCCTGTTACTACTCCAGTGTAATATAATCATAGGGTCAGAGGAAATTGCAAGACCTTCCCAATCATACAAGCCAGCCCTGAGATGTGAGTCGGTGTGGGCTCTGTTAGGCCGGACGCCTCTTTTTGCCCGAGTATGGGCTCAACAATTATACTTCTGATACCGAAGGTGGATGGAGGTTATGTTTTCACCCCTGTCTGTCTGTTAGTCTGTCTGTTAGTCTGTAAGCAGGATATCTCAAAAAGTTGTGGATGGATTCAAAGGAAATTTGGTGGACAGGTTGGGTGTATAACAAGGACAAAATGATTGGATTTTGGTGGAGATACACATCCACATCCGGAGACTCGAATTACCTCTGCTGCCAAAGGTGAAGGAGGTTATGTTTTCACCCCTTTCTGTCTGTCTGTGTGTCTGTGTGCAGGATATCTCAAAAAGTTGCAGACAGACCCGGATGAAACTTGGTGGACAGATTGGGTGTGTGACCACGAATAATTGATTCAATTTTGGTGAAGATCCGAATCTGGATCCAGATACAAGAATTATTTAATTTTTAAAGTGATTCTTCACCATTGAGAGATCGGGCCAAAAACGATAGATATCGCATTTTTCAAAAATGTATTGGACCCAATATGTTCTCGTGGATCAGGCATTACATGGTGGAGGTATGCGCTCTATCGAGTGCCCTTCTAGTTTTTTTTAGTGATTCATCACCGTTGAGATTTTGGACCACTATATAACATGACATCTCAAAAAGTACTCACTCTGACGTCCCTTCCCCTCACGCTGCCTTCCCTTCTCCTCACGCTGCCTTCCCTTCCCCTCACGCTACCTTCCCTTCTGTTCCCCTCACACAGCCTTCCCTCCCCCTTCTGCTGACTACCCACCCCACACGCTGCAGCCCCCACCCCTTGCTCTGCCTCCCCCACCCCTCACGCTACCTCCCCTTCCTCTTACGCTGCCTCCCCCACTCCTAATACGCTACCTCCCCTCCCCTCATGCTGCCTCCCCTCCCCTCATGCTGCCTCCCACACTCTTCATGCTACCTCCTCCTCCTCCCCTCACACTGCCTCCCCCTCCCCTCATGCTTCCTCCCCCTCCTCTCATGCTTCCTCCCCTCCCCTCCCCTCACGCTGCCTCCCCCACCCTCACACTACCTCCCCTCCCCCTTTCCTCACGCTGCTTCCCTCTCCCCTCACGCTGCCTCCCCCTCCCCTCATGCTGCTTCCCCCTCCCCTCACACTGCCTTCCCCTCCCCTTGTGTTGCCTTTCCCTCCCATCACGTTGCCTTTCCTCAAGTCACGGTGTGGATACCCTCCACCGGCGGCAAGACCGAATGAATGCTGTCATGTAGTCATTGCTCTGCAGTAAGCGGGTGACATGTTCAATTTGGTTCGTTGTGTGTTTTGCTCACTGCAGTGTGATTTGGCCCGGTCAAACAAGGTTCGTGCACAAGACCGTTTGTGCGTCGCTGTTTCATACCAAGCGACTCATGACACGGTTGATGCAGAACCAGCAAGTAGTAGCACACGGAGACAAGCTTTCGGTGGTAGCAGCACATTTCCACAACCAACAACACACCTTCATATAGGAAAACACGTGAGTTAAAGCCTCGGGACCTGGCCGGGCCAGCCGGGAAAGTCTCAAAGCATCGCTTTCGGGCACACGGTCAATTAACCTCGACTTCCATGCTGCCTATCCAGGATTGGGCAATCGCCCCACCACCGGCGGGTGCGAAGGTCAGACCTGATACACAAACCCAGAGCAGACATGAAACATGTGACACCAACCCGGTGACCTCAACATCCGAACAGGAAGCAAATCCATCCTGAAATCGCACCCCCTTTATTAAATCTATCCCAAACCTCATGCCGATTGGTCTCCCTTCACAGCCCAATCATGACGCGCAGTCATTTCCGTCGGACGTTATAAATACAGCACAGCCAATTCTCTGCAGCTGCACATCTGGTGTCTTCTTACCTCTGAGGATGGAAGATAGTATTCTTTTAAAATCTCAGGATTTTAACAAATAATTTTATTATTTTTGGCTCAGTGTGTTTTAACTCTTCAAACAATATCTCTCCTGAGCTGCCTTTTTATAGTCATAATTATATATATATATATATATATATATATATATATATATATACATACATATATACATACATATATATATATATATATATATATATATATATATATATATATATATATATATATATATATATATATATATATATATATTAGGGTGTTTCACAAAATTTATTTTCACAAAATTTTGCCAGATCACTTTTTGTCTTGTTCCAATTGGCATTGTAAGCATCTGTACCAAAAATGGAGTCAATTGCTGCACATTTAGGGGTGGCACACTTTTTCACAATGTTGACGTTTTTTTCTATTTTCAGGAATAATGGCATCAAGAAAGAAATGTAACTTGCTCGAGAAGCCCCCCCCCCCTACCTTCCATTTTAGGAGCTCGCCTTCCTTCAAAGGAGCAAGTGCTACTCCACCTCCTCTATCATATTGAAGAGGGGAAGGCATTATCAAAGACCACAACAGCAACAATGGATGAAGTAAAGAAGATATGGGAGAGAGCCGGTTTACCGACAATGACGGATGCCAATCTTCGAAAAAAGATCAAGAAGCTGTATGCGGAGTACAAGAAACTAATAAAAGAGAAAAACAGAGAGACGGATGGAGCTCTTTTATGTCGTGAAACTTGGCTAGGGGATCTTCAGGACCTCTTCGATATTGCTGCAGCAAACATATTCGACCTGAAGATCCCCGAAGAAGACAAAGAATTTCCAAGGCACCAAAGAGAAGACCGGATGTCATGCTCTTTTGGATGTGTAGACAAGGTTCAGCAAGGGAAGGATAAGAGAAAGAGGGCAAGAGAAGCTGAGAGAAAAGCAAGAGCTGAACACAGTGCAGAAACAATGGCAAAACAGAAGTGTATCCGATTGAGGGAAGTTGGACAAGATTCATCAACAGCCTCTGAAGATGGTTCAGACGAAGAGTTCGCTCACAGGGCAACGCCTGCCAAGCCCAGCCATATCTCACATGCAGGATTAAAGAAGCGAGGTTCATCTGAAGTACTTGTTGCTTCATTGACAACAACATGGGACAGAGAGGGTCTATCCAATCGTCAGGCTGCTGCATCCTTCATAATGACAGCAAAGAGCTTGGGACATGATGTTTAGCAATTACTCAGTAAGTTCCGCAACTGTCCATAGAGCTCGCAGCAAGAACAGAGCAAAGGTGGCATCTCAGTGGGAGTCTGAAGCTTTTCGTGATCCACCTCTTCTAGTGCTTAATTGGGATGGCAAACTATTGCCTCAAGCCACCTGCCAGCGCAACCATGAAGACAGGATTGCAGTCATTGCCAGTGGGGTGGATTTTGAAGAACTTTTGGGAGTTCCAGTGGCAGCTGATGGGTCTGGGAAGGAGGTGGCTGACATGGTCGTGAAACAAGTTCGACGCCTAACTTTGGAGGACAAGATAATTGGAATGTCATTTGACACTACTGCCACAAACAGTGGCATGCTTTCAGGAGCATGCATGTGACTACAGAATGAACTGGGCAAGGATCTCCTATGGTAGGCCTGCAGGCATCACGTCGATGAACTCGTGCTCAAGCATTCTTTCGAAGCAGCCTGTGGTCCATCAAGTGGCCCGGACATACCCATCTTCAAAAAGTTTCAAGCTGAGTGGGATCAGATTAACAAGACAGACTACACCACCTTGAATTTGGATTCGATGGATAAATACTTTCAAGGTCGGCATGCCATTGTTGTGCCCTTTTTGAAGAGAGCAATTACTGCCAAACATCCAAGGGAGGACTACGCTGAGCTGTTGAACTTGTGTCTGCTCTACTTGGGGGGATTTGAGAAGTCTGAACCTGAGGGCAACCAGGATGCACAAGGCCTTGCAGTTGACACTGAGTTCCATTTTCGAGCGCCAGGAGCTTACCATCAGGCACGGTGGATGGCTAAGGCCATTTACTGCGTCAAAATAACTTTATTTGAGACCCACACGAGACTGACATTGAAGCAGAAGCGATCAGTGAGGAAAGTTACCAACTTTGTCTGTTTCATCTACATAATGTATTGGCATGAGTCATCCCTGGCAACACATGCTCCAAAGAATGATTTGGACTTGATCCAGAGTTTGCATCTGTATCCGGATAAAACCATTGCAGATGCTGCATTGAACAGCATTGGACGACATTTGTGGTATCTGTCGGAAGATCTCGTCGCCCTGGCATTTTTTGATGCTCGCATTGACGCTGAAGAAAAGGAGACAATGCTGAGAAATCTTGAAAGACGCCCTGGGAAGATGCTCAAAAAACTTGATGCAAAGTCTTTCTTACGCAAGAGCAGTACAGCTACCATCTCCAGCCTCGTCACTCGCCGCTCAATCCACTTCTTTGAGGTTCTTACTGAAGGCCAAATTGATGGCAGAAGTAACCCTGATGATGTGAGGTCCATTCTCACAGATGAGAATCTGCGTCAAAAAGTTCATTCCTTGAAGGTCATCAACGACAGCGCAGAGAGAGGCATTGCCCTTATTAAACGCTGTCAACAATCTGTGCGAAACGAAGACCAAAAGCAATTTTTGCTCCCTGTTGTGCAAGGACACAGAGATAAAGTATCAAAGAGAACAAAGTCATCATACAGCGAATATAGTGTTTGAACTCTTCAAATGTTCTTACTCATTTAGTATAAGTACAGGGAAAGATTATTAATGAGCATACTTATCTTTATATCGTTCAAGTTTCTGTTTCCTGCGAACGTTACGCATTCTTCGGTTGAGCAATAAAAAATGTGAAAAAGTGTGCCACCCTTTACTGGTGTCTGATTGGCTCAATTTTTGGTACAGATGTTCAAAATGTCAAAAGGAACAAGGCAAAATGCGATCTGGCAAAATTTGGAAAACTTTTACTTATACCATTATATTGTGAACCACCCTAATATATATATATATATATACATATATATATATATATATATATATATATATACATATATATATATATATACATATATATATATATATATACATATATATATATATATACATATATATATATATATATATATATATATATATATATATATATATATATATATATATATATATATATACATATATATATATATATATATATATATACATATATATATATATACATATATATATATATATATATATATATACATATATATATATATACATATATATATATATACATATATATATATATACATATATATATATATATATATATATATACACATATATATATACATATATATACATATATATATATATATATATATATATATATACATATATATATATATATATATATATATATATATATATATATATATATATATATATATATATATATATATATATTATATATATATATATATATATATATATATATATATATATATATATATATATATATATATATATATATATATATATATTGTTGCGGATTCGCGCCCGCCGGCGTGCTGACGGCCACGTAACTCGAATCGCGGCACGTCGCCCACCGGACGGACAATCCAGTCGTGACCCTCTCGGACTAACGCCGGGAACCAGTCACGGGTGGACCTTTCGGTCTCACCGCGATCGAGCCAATCAGCCTCCGCGTGGGATAGGGTTGCTCGCCAAATTCGACCTACCTAAGTACCCACGCGGAGGGTAGACCGGGCGATCGCACCTCGCCGCAGGTCGACTTCGGACACGGGCCACTTAAGCGACCCGTTCCGTACTATCAGAATAACCGAGCGGTGTTATCGTCGACCTCGACGGTTCGATTAATTATCGGGCGTATTCAGCCCACTACCAACCCTTTACGTGAAGCAAGATGAGGATTCAATGGGAGAAATGACGAAGCGAAGCGGGAAACAGTTCAACACAAAAGCACATTTATTCGCGGCACACGGGAAGCACACAAATTCAATTCCACCAAAAGCACATAGAAAAAACACAATGCAATTTACACAAAAAGCAAATGTAAAAGCGAAGACACAATGCAGAGTTAATACCGACTACCGAGCACACGGCAACACTTATACAATTCTACCTCACAGACGGCGCCGACAACACATACCCAAAACCAAGGAAAAGAAATACCCCCAAGAATGAGGCGGGCCTGAGGCCGAGACCGGGTCGCGCCTACCCGTCTGGTGATGAGACGCGGAGTGGCGATGGCGCCCCAACCCCGCGGGCCTCGCGGAGGGTGTCTGGTAGGGGGTGGGAAAGGGGCCCCCTTGGTCGCACTATCTCAGCGCGGGGGGAAACAGGAGGGGGTTGCTGATGCTCGGGGTATAGAGGATCTTTATTATCCCTGGTGTGCGTCTCCACCTCGGCCAGGTCGCGCTGTCGGCCTCCCTCGGGTGCAGCTCCCTGCACGACGCGAGCACCCCCTCGTCTGGTGTCGCCGCCTTTCCACAGCTCGTCCCCTCCGTTCCGACTCCAACGCACACGACGAGCAGCTCCACCGCCCGCGAAGTCTTGACCCTCTGCTTCCGACTCTCCTACTCTCCGCCTCTGGACTCTCCGACTCTCGACTCTCCGACTCTCCCCTCTGGACTCTTCTGACTCTCCTCTGACTGACGAACACGGTCCTTTTATCCCCCCGTAGCTTCGCCTTTGACCCCCTCCCTTTGACCTTTCACCTCGCTCCCCATTGGCCCGAGAAAAAGTGGGCGTGAAGGCTTTTTGATCCATTATTTTGCATATATCGATCGTCCTGGAGGCGGGGCCAAATCGCCCCTCGCTCACCGATTGGACGGCAAAAAGTGGGCGTGTGTCGTTTTTGATCCGTTTTTGAAGCACAAAATCCGTGATTTTGTACACGCTGTTCGACGCGCGCCCTGCACGAGTCCAACACCGGTACCCACAGCGGGGCAAGAACGGTGGCGATGCTACGGTTGCGAGGTGTGACGTGAAGGTCGTGGCGGTTGTGGTGAAGCGGCGTTGTGGTTGGTGGTTGATGTTGTGGTTGTGGTGGTAATCATGGCGGTTGGTCCAAAATAAAGATAGTAAAAGAAAAACGGCTATCCTGAAGAGTCGCAGCTCGCATAAATGACATGTATTCCCACTAGACAACGGGTTTGGGCCTAACTACACATGTACTTACCGAGATACCTCACCTAAGGGACCCGAATGGTGGTTTGCGAATTTGGTAACCACAACACTACCACCTCCCCTTTTTACAGACTCGTCCCGAGTCGTCAAATTTTCGTGTGCCATCATGTGTAGTTTTCCCCTAGTACATTTTACCTACGGTCCCTGAGTGCGACATTCATGGTATTCGTGTCCCCAAAATAAATAACCTGAGGGCTGCGTAACTACCTAAACAAACTCACTCACACGGACGACTTAAATAAAATTGCCGGCGCTAAGACATACATGCCGGGGGCGCACTCATATTTACAGTACATCTTAACCTTAACTTACAAATTTTACACTAAACCATGGCCCAGGATCATTGAACTCTGCAAAAAGAAAGCAGTTAGCAGGGAGCCAGGCTGCCCACATGCAGTCTCTGGCTCAAACAATGCAGGTGACAGGGAACGTGGCTGGCTGCTCACACGCAGTCCAAGGCCTTCCCTTTTGAACTGAACGCAGTGAACCACAACGGTGCATGGGCTGCACAAACGCAGTCTCCGTGCCAGCTCAAGTGGCACACGCAATGAACACAACGAATGGATGGATGCACGCAAACACGGTGCACGGGCCGCCACTGCAGGCCCGTGTTGTAGCTGCCAACGGGGCAGTTCTCGCAGCTTGCAAACTGTTGCTTTTACGATCCTGGCGCACATGGCAATGAACGGGGGGGGGGGGGGGGCAAAGCAAGAATTGAACGGGGCTGGTGAACGTGGGCAGTGGGCATGGCATGGCAAAGGCAGCAGGCAAACACAGCCCGCAGAAGAAGGCCGCTGCAGGCAAACACAGCTGCAGATGATCCGGCCGGCACAGGCGTCGCAGCACAGCAGCTGCAGACGAAGTTAGCCGGCCTCTGCCTTGCAGCAAAACACGGCCAGCCGATGAAGTTGGCCAGCCTTTGCCGTTCAGTGGAGGTTGGTGGAGGGAGTGCGGTGGTGCTGGCCACTTGGAAGGCGGGCTCGGACCTACCTACCTGTCTCCCTCCCAACCTATCGCCTTTGCCTGTCACTGTACATACCCACTCCCTTAATTTGTCAAACCCCAATTTAGCCCCAACTTATTTTTTTGTTGTTTCTATTTTTACTTCCCCACTATAAATCGTCCCCTAACCCCCTTTATCGTCCTTGTTCGGCTAACCTATCCTGTCACCTAGCCTACTCCCAACCCCTACGTTCCCTTCCCGGAGGGGAATAAGGGAGAGCTAACGTCCTGTGTCAAGGCCCAACGAAGCCTCAGAATGGCCTCCCCAGAGTTCGGCGATCTATAACCAAAGTGGGTCCAGCGGCCCACAACGACAGCGAGGGGATGGATGGTGCGGAGGGGTACACTTCCTAATCTACCCTATCCATTTAACTGTTAAACTACCCCGGGGTTTTCAACAAGCGCCTCTCACTTAAACTATTGGTTCTAACAACCCAGATTCCCGTCGCCTGTGTTGGTGTCCTCACAATTTCGGGCCTCGCCCCCCAATTTTCTCTCCGTGCCCTCACACGGTCTCCTGGCTGGGACACGTGGCTCCCTTTGGCAGGCACGACCCTCTGCCGAATCTCCCGCTATGGCACCCCCGGGCACTACACTGCCTCCGAGCCTACCAGCTCCCTAACACCGGGGAGTGCCCCCCCTGGCACCTCCCCTGAAACGCACACGTGGCAGGCCGGCCTCCCGGGCCCCTTTCCGAGGGTCACCCGTGCCCACAGCACTGCCCACGCGGCTAATGGCACCCCGGGCCCCCGCACCAAGCAGGCGCACCCGTGCCCACTACTCTATCCCGGCCCCCCATGGGCCCATGGCCTACCGCGGCCGACTAGCCTGGTGCCCGGGGTACCCACTCAGCGATACTCACCTTTCGCAGCCACGCTCCCAAGCCCGTCAACAGGGCTCCTGCACCCCTCCAAATGGGTATCGAGCCTACTTTCCCACCAACAGCAAAACGACCTCCATTTTCAATTTGACTAACCCAGCTAACTCACTTTATACTGACCCCGGGGTCCCATGGGCGGGAGTCACTCCTCCCCCCAATCACTCATCGCACCATGCATTCCCCATTCACTCCACACACACAGACCCGCTGGCCTCACTCACTCAACAAGTACTCACCTCACAACTCACCAACTCTTCAACACACACACCGCTGAACTCTGCCATCCTCCTAACTACATCCCCTAACTAACTCGTGCTCCCACGTCGTCCCTTAAACTACAGCACGTTCGTTTTAACACTACGTAGCTAAGCTACGTCCCCGCTACACATTCACTGTCTGTCTCTGTCTCCAAATAATCCCATTTTATTTCCCAACCTAAATCTGACTACAATCCCTCTAACTAATCCATTCCACGGACTCCATGAGGACTTACCCCTGCCCCATGAAGTCGGTCTAGCTAAGCTAACCCTTCCCCCTAACTAGTTTCCATCCTGTGCCCCGGTGTCAAGGGGGTCTTTCACCCTTTGCCCAGGAATCCTGTGCACCCGAAAGTGAGGCTTGCTTTTTTTTTTTTTTTCATGCGCATCACCAGCGCGGCAACTCGCGCACTTTGCACCTGCCCGTGACGTCATGCAGCTGCACGTGTTCCTCGTCCCTCCTTGGACGGTGCCATCCGGCAGAGATACCCCTCCTGCCGGATTCCAACCCCACGTGCAGCCATGACGTCACCGTGCGCATAAAAAAAAACAAGCCCACGTCTCGAGGGGTTCCCCACGCGAACACATGTGCTTCGCCCGTTGGAGCTTAACACACACGATCGCGTGGAGAACCCGTCCGGTCCAAATCCGTTATCCTGCCTAAACTTTGTCCGTCCGCGGGATCGGCAAATCCACCGCGTGCGTTTCTGGACCGGGACTTCACTCTCGCAAGCGAGCACGTGGTGGTCTCGTGCGTTGCACAGCACGAACCGCGTGCTCACTGCTGGGTGAACCCGGCACGGTCCTCGAAACAACCACAGCCGCCACTCGGCTTTCTTTCTTTACATGTCGCCGTCGTCGCCTCCATTCCACACACGCATACCTGCGTGTTACGACGCACACAGTCCACTCCATCACATTCACACGGGGAGACGCGGCTGCGTGCTCCCGCTTGCCAACCGACATCTCCCTCTCATACCGCTCTCTCACACACACGGTCTCCCTTGCGCACGGCCGTTCACTCACGCGTGCCTCACTACTCACACAAACCATACTACTTACACACGCGGGGGAACTCACCCGCGGTGCCTCATCCACACTCCGTGCCTCACTCACACACGCGGGGGAACTCACCCGCGGTACCTCACTCATACACACGGCGACACTCAAACACGCGGTCTCTTCCACACACGGTGCCTCATCCACACACGCGGGGGAACTAACCCGCGGTGCCTCACTCACACTCCGTGCCTCATCCACACACGCGGGGGCACTCACCCGCGGTGCCTGATCCACACACCGTCCCTCACTCACACACGCGGGGGAACTCAACCGCGGTGCCTCATCCACACACGGCGTGCTGGGAAGCACGTACTCTGGCACCATCGCCACCACACCACTCACACACGGGGTCGCTTCCACACACGGGGACGCACTCACGCCTTGCACCACACA
>NC_140964.1:101665749-101733249 GCF_056783735.1 Eptatretus burgeri | reverse complement strand
AAGGAAATACTGTTGGAAGAGAAAAAATGTGAACACGATGGGGAGTTGGAACAATTGAAGGAAGAGATAAGAACAGGCAATCAGGAAAGAGAAAGCCTAGAATGGAAGATAAAAAGAGGAGAGAGACAGCTCGAGGAAAGGTCGGAGGAATTGCTGGAAAAGTCAGAACAGTTCGAAGAACTGCAGGGAGAATTGAGGGAGGAAGGAGAAAGGAAAACAAAGCTCGAAAAGGAAAAACGCGAACAAGATGGAGAATTGGAACTACTGAAGCGAGAGGTAAGGGCAAGCCAGTTTAAAAGAGAAATCCTGGAAGGGGAGATTAGAATGGGAAAGGAATGGCAGAAAAAACTAAATGAATACAGTAAAAAAAGGGATGAATTGAGGAGGGAAGCGGTGGAAAGAAGAGATGAAATGAGTGAAGAAGCACGCAAATTGAGAAAGGAATTGGAAACAAAAACTTCTGAGATACTGAAACACGAAAACAAAGAAAGAGGATTACAAGACGAACTGAGGATGTTAAAAGAGGAAAGGAAGAGAACAGAGAATGAAACGTTAAGGAACCACACTGAGCAGATTGAACAATTAGAAGCCAAAGCAAAGTCGGAGTGTGCGGAGATGAGAAAGGAATTGGAAAAGAAAGCTTCTGAGTTACAGAAACACCAAAACAAAGAGAGGGAATTACAAAACGAGTTGAGGATGGTGAGAGAAGAAAGAACGACAACAGAAAATGAAACTTTAAGAAACCACACTGTACAGATTGAACAGCTGGAAGCGAAGGCCAGATTAAAGAATGAGGAACAAGAAAGAGTACTGAAAGAACAAGGAATGAGACAGGAGAAGGAAATCAGCCAACTGAAGGAAACCACGAGATTGCAGAATGAGATGCAAAAAAGAGTAATGAAGGAAGAACAAATCAGACAGGAGAAGGAAGTCAGCCAACTGAAAGAAATAACGAGATTGCAGAATGAGGAACAAGGGAGACAGTGGAATAGGAAATACAAAGAACAAGGAATGAGACTGGAGAAAGAAATCCGTCAATTGAAGGAAACGATGAGATAGCAGAGACCAATAGACAAGAGGAGACGACAGAAAGAATAAAATGTATAGAGACACGGGAGATAGAGGGTGAATTGGACAAGGTTAGTGACGCACACACACACACAGAGGTAGTGGAGGACCATGAGGGGGAGCTGGCTGACTGGGTGGAGGCCCAGTGCGAGCAGCTGGATGGCCTCCTCCAGGAACGAGGGGAGGGAGTATGCCCCCTTGAGGCGAGTCACGACCAGGTGAGTTCGGTCGTGCTTTGCGAGGTTGGGGGGACGAGTGCTGCGAACGGGTGCACGGAAAGCTTGGGGGGTATAGAGGCCCCGGAGATCCTTGTGGGGACACGAATCCCCAGTGTGGTTGTCCCTGTGTGTGTGGTGCAAGTTGTGAGTGCGTCCCCGTGTGTGGAAGCGACCCCGTGTGTGAGTGGTGTAGTGGCGATGGTGCCAGAGTGCGTGCTTCCCAGCACGCCGTGTGTGGGTGAGGCACCGTGTGTGAGTGAGGCCGTGTGTGTGGAAGAGGCCGTGTGTGTGGATGAAACGGCCAGTGTGGATGAGGAACCGCGGGTGAGTGCCCCCGCGTGTGTGAGTGAAGGACGGTGTGTGGATGAGGAACCGCGAGTGCGTGGAGCCACGTGTGCGAAAGGGGTAATGGCATGCGTGGGTGAACGGCCGAGTGCAAAGGAGACCGTGTGTGTGAGAGAGCGGTATGTAAGGGAGATGTCGGTTGGCATGCGGGAGCACGCAGCCGCGTCTCCCGGTGTGAATGTAATGGAATGGAGTGTGAGCGTCGTAACACGCAGGTGTGCGTGGGTCGAATGGCGACGACGACGGCGACAGAGGAAAGAAAGCCGAGTAGCGGCTGTAGTTGTTTCGGGGACCGTGCCGGGTTCACCCAGCAGTGAGCACGAGGTTCGTGCTGTGCAACGCACGAGACCGCCACGTGCTCGATTGCGAGAGTGAAGTCCCGGTCCGGAAACGCACGCGGTGGATTTGCCGATCCCGCGGACGGACAAAGTTTAGGCAGGATAACGGATTTGGACCGGACGGGTTCTCCACGCGATCGTGTGTTAAGCTCCAACGGGCAAAGCACATGTGTTCGCGTGGGGAACCCCTCGAGACGTGGGGCTTGTGTTTTTTTTATGCGCACGGTGACGTCATGGCTGCACGTGGGGTTGGAATCCGGCAGGAGGGGTATCCCTGCCGGATGGTACCGTCCAAGGAGGGACGAGGAACACGTGCAGCTGCATGACGTCACGGGCAGGTGCGAGCGCGAGTTGCCGCGCTGATGGTGCGCATGAAAGAAAAAAAAAAAAGAAAAAAAGCAAGCCTCACTTTCGGGTGCACAGGATTCCTGGGCAAGGGGTGGAAGACCCCCTTGACCTGGGCACAGGATGGAAACTAGTTAGGGGGAAGGGTTAGCTTAGCTAGACCGACTTCATGGGGCAGGGGTAAGTCCTCATGGAGTCCGTGGAATGGATTAGGTAGAGGGATTGTAGCGAGATTTAGGTGGGGAAATAAAAGTTATTTTAGAGGTTTGGAGACAGTGACAGACTTGTGAATGTGTAGAGGGGACGTAGTTCAGCTACGAAGGTTAAAAGGAACGTGCTGTAGTTTAAGGGACGACGTGGGAGCACGAGTTAGTTAGGGGATGTAGTTAGGAGGATGGCAGAGTTCAGTGGTTTGTGTGTTGAAGAGTTGTTGGTGAGTGGATTGGAAGCATGTGCTTGGTGAGTGAGTGAGGCCAGCGGGTCTGGTGTGTGGAGCGAATGGGGACTGCATGGTGCGATGAGTGATTGGGGGGAGGAGTGACTCCCGCCCAAGGGACCCCGGGGTCAGTATAGAGTGAGTTGGCTGGGTTAGTCAAATTAACAAAAATGGAGGTCGTTTTGCTGTTGGTGGGAATGTAGGCTCGAAACCCATTTGGAGGGGTGCAGGAGCCCTGTTGACGGGCTTGGGAGCGTGGCTGCGAAAGGTGAGTATCGCTGAGTGGGTACCCCGGGCACCAGGCTAGTCGGCCGTGGTAGGCCAAGGGCCCATGGGGGGCCGGGATAGCGTAGTGGGCACGGGTGCGCCTGCTTGGTGCGGGGGCCCGGAGCGCCATTGGCCGCGTGGGCAGTGTTGTGGGCACGGGTGACCCTCGGAAAGGGGCCCGGGAGGCCAGCCTGCCACGTGTGCGTTTCAGGGGAGGTGCCATGGGGGGCACTCCCCGGTGTTAGGGAGCTGGTAGGCTCGGAGGCAGTGTAGTGCCCGGGGGTGCCATCGTCGGAGAATCGGCAGAGGGTCGTGCCTGCCAAAGGGAGCCACGTGTCCCAGCCATGAGACCGTGTGAGGGCACGGAGAGAAAATTGGGGGGGCGAGGCCCGAAATTGTGAGGACACCAACACAGGCGACGGGAATCTGGGTTGTTAGAACCAATAGTTTAAGCGAGAGGCGCTTGTTGAAAGCCCTGGGGTAGTTTAACAGTTAAATGGTTAGGGTAGATTAGGAGATGTACCCCTCCGCACCATCCATCGCCTCGCTCTCGTTGTGGGCCGCTGGACCCACTTTGGGCTAGATCGCCGAACTCTGGGGAGGCCATCCTGAGGCTTCGTTGGGCCTCGACACAGGACGCTAGCTCTCCCTTGTTCCCCTCCGGGAAGGGAACGTAGGGGTTGGGAGTAGGCTAGGTGACAGGATAGGTTAGCCGAACAAGGACGATAAAGGGGGTTGGGGACGATTTATAGTGGGGAGTTTAAAAAAAAAAATTAAGTTGGGGCTAAATTGGGGTTTGACAAATTAAGGGAGTGGGTATGTACAGTGACAGGCAAAGGCGGTAGGTGGGAGGGAGACAGGTAGGTAGGTCCGAGCCCGCCTTCCAAGTGGCCAGCACCACCGCACTCCCTCCACCAACCTCCACTGAACGGCAAAGGCTGGCCAACTTCATCGGCTGGCCGTGTTTTGCTTCAAGGCGGAGGCCGGCCCACTTCATCGGCAGCTGTTGTGTTGCTGCAAGGCCTGTGCCGGCCCACTTCATCGGCAGCTGTTGTGTTGCTGCAAGGCCTGTGCCGGCTGGATCGTCTGCGGCTGTTTTTCTTCAAGGCCTGTGCCGGCCAGTTCATCTGCCGGCTGTGTTTGCCTGCAGCGGCCTTCTTCTGCGGGCTGTGTTTGCCTGCTACCTTTGCCATGCCATGCCCACTGCCCCCGTTCACCAGCCCCGTTCAATTCTTGCTTTGCCCCCCCCCCTGTTCATTTCCATGTGCGCCAGGATCCGCAAGGCAATAGTTTGCAAGCTGCGAGAACTGCCCTGTTGGCAGCTACAACACGGGCCTGCAGTGGCGGCCCGTGCACCGTGTTTGTGTTCATCCATCCATTCGTTGTGTTCATTGCGTGTGCCACTTGAGCTGGCACGGAGACTACGTTTGTGCAGCCCATGCACCGTTGTGGTTCACTGCGTTCAGTTCAAAAGGGAAGGCCTTGGACTGCGTGTGAGCAGCCAGCCACGTTCCCTGTCACCTGCATTGTTTGAGTCAGAGACTGCATGCGAGCAGCCTGGCTCCCTGCTAACTGCTTTCTTTTTGCAGAGTCCATTGATCCTGGGCCATGGTTTAGTGTAAAATTTGTAAGTTAAGGTTAAGATGTACTGTAAATATGAGTGCGCCCCCGGCATGTTTGTCTTAGCGCCGGCAATTTTATTTAAGTCGTCCGTGTGAGTGAGTTTGTTTAGGTAGTTACGCAGCCCTCACGTTATTTATTTTGGGGACACGAATACCATGAATGTCGCACTCAGGGATCCGTAGGTAAAATGTACTAGGGGAAAACTACACATGATGGCACACGAAAATTTGACGACTCGGGACGAGTCTGTAAAAAGGGGAGGGGGTAGTGTTGTGGTTGACCAAATTCGCAAACCACCATTCAGGTCCCTCAGGTGAGATATCTCGGTAAGTATATGTGTAGTTAGGCCCAAACCCGTTGTCTAGAGGGAATAAATGTCATTCATGCGTGCTGCGACTCTTCAGGATAGCCATTTTTCTTTTACTATCTTTATTTTGGACCAACCGCCATTATTACCACCACCAACCACGTCTCAACAGTCATCACAACATCAACCACCCACCACAACGCCGCTTCACCACAACAGCCACGACCTTTACCGTCACACCTCGCAACCGTCGCATCGCCACCGTTCTTGCGCCGCTTGTGGGTACCGGTACTGGAATCGTGCAGGGCGCGCACCGAACAGCGTGTACAAAACATCACGGACTTTCCGCAGAAAAACGGATCAAAAACGACTCACGCCCACTTTTGTTCCGTCCAATCGGTGAGCGAGGGGCGATTTGGCCCCGCCTCCAGGGCGTTGGAGGGCGGTCGCTATATGCAAATTCATGGATCAAAAAGCATTCACGCCCACTTTTTCTCGGGCCAATGGGGAGCGAGGTGAAAGGTCGAAGGCAGGGGGTCAGAGGCGAAGCCACGGGGCTTATATAAGCGGCTGCGTTCGTCAGAAAAGTGGTGTGCGTTGGAAAGAGTGAGTTCGGAGTTCAAGAGAGTCGTCGGTGGAGCTGGAAGGAAGTTGCGCGTTGGAACGAGCTGTGCGTTGGAACGAGTTGTCGGCGGAGGTGTGGAGAGGTGGCGGCGGCGAAGACGGACGAGGGGGTGCTCGCGTCGGTGCCGGGAGCTGAAGGCGGGAGGCCGACGGCGCGACCTGGTCGAGGTGGAGACGCTCGTCGCGGGACCCGAGACAGAATAAAAATCCTCCTTTCCCCGAGCATCAGCAACCCCCTCCTGTTTCCCCCCGCGCTGAGATAGTGCGACAAAAGGGGGCCCCCTTCCCACCCCCTACCAGACACTGTCCGCGAGGCCCGCGGAGTTGGGGCACCATCGCCACTTCGCTCCTCATCATCAGACGGGTAGGCCCGAGCCGGTCTCGGCCCCAGGCCCGCCTCATCCTTGAGGGTGTTCTTTTTCTTTGCTTTGAGTGTGTGTGTTGTCGGCGCCGTCTGTGAAGTAAAATTGTATAAGTGTTGCCGTGTGCTCAGTAGTCGGATAGCTCTGCATTGTGTCTTCTCTTTTACATTTGCTTTTTGTGTAAAATTGCATTGTGTTTCTTCTTCTTTTCCATGTGCTTTTGGTGGAATTGTATATGTGTGCCGCGAAATAAATGTGCTTATTATTGAACTGTTTTCCCCGCTTCGCTTCGTCATTTCTTTCATTAAATCCCCATCTTGCTTCACGTAAAGGGTTGGTCCTGGGCTAAGACGCCCGATAATTAATCGAACCGTCGAGGCCGACGAATAACACCGCTCGGTTATCCCGATAGTACGGAACGGGTCGCTTAAGTGGCCCGTGTCCGAAGTCGACCTGCGGCGAGGTGCGATCGCCCGGTCTCCCCTCCGTGTGGGTACTTAGGTAGGTCGAATTTGGCGAGCAACCCTATCCCACGCGGGGGCCGATTGGCTCGATCGCGGTGAGACCGAAAGGTCCACCCGTGACTGGTTCCCGGCGTTAGTCCGAGAGGGTCACGACTGGATTGTCCGTCTGGTGGGCGACGTGCCGCGATTCGAATTACGTGGCCGTCAGCACGCCGGCGGGCGCGAATCCGCAACACTGGTGTCAGGTCGTGCGATATAAACTCATCGCCCTCCTCGCAGCACTGGTAACGGAGAACGGGAAAACGGGCTCTCCTGTCTCCAATTAAATTCACGGGAATCGGTCCAGGGGTGAGAGGAGCGACCCCCGATTCCCTCCAAATTACGAGCGAGTTAAATTAACCCTTTAAGAGAAGCAAGATGGCGTCTCAAGGCGAGCGGGAGCCGGGGGTATTAGAAATGGATGTAGAATGTGTAGAATCCATGGCTCAGGATGAAATCCCCGTGCAGGAAATGTTGGTTGTACAGGAAAACGAAATCGCCCAACTGAACCCAGAGCCCGAAATGGGTGCGGCAGAGGCCGCGGTGTATGACACCTCCCCTCCCCCTCTCCACCAAAACCCTTCCCCAACCCCTGCCGAAACGGCTCACCCAAGCGCACCCGACATGGCCCAGCTATTCACCATGCTGGCACAAATGAATGCGGAAATGACAGCAAGGATGGATGCGAATACACAAAAGATGGATGCGAATGCACAAAAGATGAATGCGGAAATGACAGCGAAGATAAATGCGAACATGAACGAAAAGATGGATGCGAATACAAAGCAAATAAACGGAATGGAAGCAAACATGAAGGAGGAAATGAAAGAGCTGCGGGGTGAGACGCAGAACATGGGCCGATGCCTGCAGGCGGGCATGAAGGCCGTGACCAGGGAGATCAAAATGGCGACTCCACGTGTAGAAGCGAACGAGCTGGGAGGGGGTGCAACGGTGACCGAAAGGGAAAAATTAAATGGGGAGACCAAAACGTGTGAGACGAGACACGAGGTGACGACAAAGGAAATAATAATAGTTGAGACAAGGGAGGTAAAGGGTGAAGAGGTGACTGAGTTGGCAGAGACACGGGAGACAAAAAAAATAGAGGAAAGACTACACGATGAAGACGGGGTAAGTGACGCACACACACACACACGGAGGTAGTGGAGGACGATGAGGTTGAGCTCGCGGAGCGTGTAGGGACCCGGTGCGAGCAGCGGGATAGCCTCCTCCAGGAACGAGGGGAGGGAGTATGCCCCCTTGAGGCGAGTCACGACCAGGTGAGTTCGGTCGTGCTTTGCGAGTTCGAGGGGAGGAGTGCTGCGAACGGGTGCACGGAGAGCTTGGGGGGTATAGAGGCCCCGGAGACCCTTATGGGGACACGAATCCCCAGTGTGGTTGTCCCTGTGTGTGTGGTGCAAGGCGTGAGTGCGTCCCCGTGTGTGGAAGCGACCCCGTGTGTGAGTGGTGTGGTGGCGATGGTGCCAGAGTACGTGCTTCCCAGCACGCCGTGTGTGGGTGAGGCACCGTGTGTGAGTGAGGCCGTGTGTGTGGATGAAACGGCCAGTATGAATGGAGCACCACGTGTGAGTGGTGTGGTGGCGAGTGTGCCGGAGTGTGTGCTTCCCAGCACGCCGTGTTTGGATGAAACACCGCGGGGGAGTGCCCCCGCGTGTGTGAGTGAGGCACGGTGTGTGGATAAGGCACCGCGGTTGAGTGCCCCCGCGCGTGTGAGTGAGGCACGGTGTGTGGATGAGGAACCGCGAGTGAATGGAGCACCACGTGTGAGTGGTATGGGTTATGCAAGGGAGACCGTGTGTGTGAGAGAGCGGTATGTGAGGGAGATGTCGGTTGGCATGCGGGAGCACGCAGCCGCGTCTCCCGGTGTGAATGTAATGGAATGGTGTGTGAGCGTCGTAACACGCAGGTGTGCGTGGGTCGAATGGCGACGACGGCGACATGTAAGGAAAGAAAGCCGGGTAGCGGCTGTAGTTGTTTCGGGGACCGTGCCGGGTTCACCCAGCCGCGAGCACGAGGTTCGTGCTGTGCAACGCAAGAGGCCGCCACGTGCTCGCATGCGAGAGTGAAGTCCCGGTCCGGAAACGCACGCGGTGGATTTGCCGATCCCGCGGACGGACAAAGTTTAGGCAGGATTTGGGATTTGAACCGGACGGGTTCTCCACGCGATCGTGTGTGTTAAGCTCCAACGGGCAAAGCACATGTGTTCGCGTGGGGAACCCCTCGAGACGTGGGGCTTGTGTTTTTTTTTTGCGCACGGTGACGTCATGGCTGCACGTGGGGTTGGAATCCGGCAGGAGGGGTATCCCTGCCGGATGGTACCGTCCAAGGAGGGACGAGGAACACGTGCAGCTGCATGACGTCACGGGCAGGTGCAAAGTGCGCGAGTTGCCGCGCTGGTGCTGCGCATGGAAAAAAAAAAAGAAAAAAAAAAAAAGCAAGCCTCACTTTTGGGTGCACAGGATTCCTGGGCAAGGGGTGGAAGACCCCCTTACCCTGGGCACAGGATGGAAACTAGTTAGGGGGAAGGGTTAGCTTAGCTGGACCGACTTCATGGGGCAGGGGTAAGTCCTCATGGAGTCCGTGGAATGGATTAGGTAGAGGGATTTAGATGAGCTTTAGGTTGGGAAATAAAATGAGATGATTTTGAGACAGTGACAGACTTGTGGATATGTAGAGGGGACGTAGTTTAGCTACGTAGTGTTAAAAGGAACGTGCTACTAGTTTAAGGGACGACGTGGGAGCACGAGTTAGTTAGGGAAGGTAGTTAGGAGGATGGCAGAGTTCAGCGGTGAGTGTGTTGAAGAGTTGGTGAGTGAAGTGGAAGCATGTGCTTGGTGAGTGAGTGAGGCCAGCGGGTCTGTGTGTATGGAGCGAATGGGGACTGCATGGTGCGATGAGTGATTGGGGGGAGGAGTGACTCCCGCCCAAGGGACCCCGGGGTCAGTGTAGAGTGAGTTAGGGGGTTAGTTAAATTGAAAAATGGAGGTCGTTTTGCTGTTGGTGGGAGTGTAGGCTCGAAACCCGTTTGGAGGGGTGCAGGAGCCCTGTTGACGGGCTTGGGAGCGTGGCTGCGAAAGGTGAGTATCGCTGAGTGGGTACCCCGGGCACCAGGCTAGTCGGCCGTGGTAGGCCAAGGGCCCATGGGGGTCCGGGATAGCGGAGTGGGCACGGGTGCGCCTGCTTGGTGCGGGGGCCCGGGGCGCCATTAGCCGCGTGGGCAGTGTTGTGGGCACGGGTGACCCTCGGAAAGGGGCCTGGGAAGCCAGCCTGCCACGTGTGCGTTTCAGGGGAGGTGCCATGGGGGGCACTCCCCGGTGTTAGGGAGCTGGTAGGCTCGGAGGCAGTGTAGTGCCCGGGGGTGCCATAGCGGGAGATTCGGCAGAGGGTCGTGCCTGCCAAAGGGAGCCACGTGTCCCAGCCATGAGACCGTGTGAGGGCACGGAGAGAAAATTGGGGGGCGAGGCCCGAAATTGTGAGGACACCAACACAGGCGACGGGAATCTGGGTTGTTAGAACCAATAGTTTAAGCGAGAGGCGCTTGTTGAAAGCCCCGGGGTAGTTTAACAGTTAAATGGATAGGGTAGATTAGGAAGTGTACCCCTCCGCACCATCCATCCCCTCGCTCTCGTTGTGGGCCGCTGGACCCACTTTGTGTTATAGATCGCTGAACTCTGGGGAGGCCATTCTGAGGCTTCGTTGGGCCTCGACACAGGACGCCAGCTCTCCCTTGTTCCCCTCCGGGAAGGGAACGTAGGGGTTGGGAGAAGGCGAGGTGACAGGATAGGTTAGCCGAACAAGGACGATAAAGGGGGTTAGGGGACGAATTATAGAGGGGAAGTAACAAAAAACAAAAGTTGGGGCTAAATTGGGGTTTGACAAATTAAGGGAGTGGGTATGTACAGTGACAGGCAAAGGCGATAGGTTGGGAGGGAGACCGTAGGGTAGGTCCGAGCCCGCCTTCCAAGTGGCCAGCACCACCGCACTCCCTCCACCAACCTCCACTGAACGGCAAAAGCTGGCCAGCTTCATCTGCTGGCTGTGTTGCTGCAAGGCCTGTGCCGGCCCACTTCATCTGCCGGCTGGCTGTTTTTCTTCAAAGCCTGTGCCGGCCCACTTCATCGGCAGCTTTTGTTTTGCTGCAAGGCCTGTGCCGGCTGGATCGGCTGCAGCTGCTGTGCTTCAAGGCCTGTGCCGGCCAGTTCATCTGTCGGCTGTGATTGCCTGCAGCGGCCTTCTTCTGCGGGCTGTGTTTGCCTGCTGCCTTTGCCATGCCATGCCCACTGCCCCTGTTCACCAGCCCCGTTCAATTTTTTCTTGCCCCCCTGTTCATTGCCATGTGCGCCAGGATCAAGGCAACAGTTTGCAGGCTGCGGGAACTGCCCTGTTGGCAGCTACAACATGGGCCTGCAGTGGCGGCCCGTGCACCGTGTTTGCGTCCATCCATTCATCCATCCATTCGTTGTGTTCATTGCGTGTGCCGCTTGGGCTGGCACGGAGACTGCATTTGTGCAGCCCATGCACCGTTGTGGTTCACTGCGTTCAGTTCAAACCATTCATCCATCCATTCGTTGTGTTCATTGCGTGTGCCACTTGAGCTGGCACGGAGACTATGTTTGTGCAGCCCATGCACCGTTGTGGTTCACTGCGTTCAGTTCAAGAGGGAGGGCCTTGGACTGCGTGTGGGCAGCCGGCCGCGTTCCCCATCACCTGCATTGTTTGAGCCAGAGACTGCATGCGAGCAGCCTGGCTCCCTGCTAACTGCTTTCTTTTTGCAGAGCTCATTGATCCTGGGCCATGGTTTAGTGTAAAATTTGTAAGTTAAGGTTAAGATGTACTGTAAATATGAGTGCGCCCCCAGCATGTTTGTCTTAGCGCCGGCAATTTTATTTAAGTCGTCCGTGTGAGTGAGTTTGTTTAGGTAGTTACTCAGCCCTTAGGTTATTTATTTTGGGGACACGAATACCATGAATGTCGCACTCAGGGATCCATAGGTAAAATGTACTAGGGGAAAACTGCACATGCTGGCACACGAAAATTTGACGACTCGGGACGAGTCTGTAAAAAGGGGAGGGGGTAGTGTTGTGGTTGACCAAATTCGCAAACCACCATTCAGGTCCCTTAGGTGAGATATCTCGGTAAGTATATGTGTAGTTAGGCCCAAACCCGTTGTCTAGAGGGAATAAGTGTCATTCATGAGGGCTGCAACTCTTCAGGATAGCCGTTTTTCTTTTACTATCTTTATTTTGGACCAGCCGCCATTATTACCACCACCAACCATGTCTCAACAGCCATCACACAACAACCACCAACCACAACGCGGCCATCACAACAACAACCACCAACCACAACGCCGCTTCACCACAACCGCCACGACCTTTACCGTCACAACTCGCCACCATCGCATCACCGTCATCTCGCGCCACTCGTGGGCACCGATGCTGGACTCGTGCGGGGCGCGCACCGAGCAGCGGTGTTCAAAAACATCACGGACTTTCCACAGAAAAACGGATCAAAAACGACTCACGCCCACTTTTTTTCCGTCCAATCGGTGAGCGAGGGGCGATTTGGCCCCGCCTCCAGGGCGTTGGAGGGCGGTCGCTATATGCAAATTCATGGATCAAAAAGCATTCACGCCCACTTTTCCTCGGGCCAATGGGGAGCCAGGTGAAGGGTCGGAGGCAAAGGGTCAAGGGTGAAAGAGCGAAGCCACGGGGCTTATAAAAACGACTGCGTTCGTCAGTCAAGAGAGCAGTTCGCAGTTGGGAGTTCGCAGTTGGCAGTTCGCAGTTGGGAGTTCGCGGAGTCGGAGTGAAGAGGACGGAGCTGTGGAGAGGCGGCGGCGGCGAAGGCGGTTGAGGGGGTGCTCGCGTCGGATTCGGGGAACTGCGGAGGGAGAGGCCGGCGGCGCGACCGAGGTCGTGGTGGAGACGCTCGTCGCGGGACCCGAGATTTTGTGAAATCCTCCTTTCCCCGAGCATCAGCAACCCCCTCCTGTTTCCCCCCGCGCTGAGATAGTGCGACAAAGGGGGGCCCCCTTCCCACCCCCTACCAGACACTGTCCGCGAGGCCCGCGGAGTTGAGGCACCACCGCCACTTCGCGTCTCATCATCAGACGGGTAGGCCCGACACGGTCTCGGCCCCAGGCCCGCCTACCCCCCTCATCCTGGGGGGTGGTTCTCTTTTCTTTTGCTTTGGGAATATGTGTTGTCGGGCGCCGTCTGTGAAGTAAAATTGTATAAGTGTTGCCGAGTGCCCGGTAGTCGGATAGATCTGCATTGTTGCATTTGCTTTTTGTCTTCTTCTTTTACATGTGCTTTTGGTGGAATTGTATATGTGTGCTTTCCGTTCATCGCGAAATAAATGTGCTTATTGTTGAACTGTTTTCCCGCTTCGCTTCGTCATTTCTTTCATTGAATCCCCATCTTGCTTCACGTAAAGGGTTGGTCGTGGGCTAAGACGCCCGATAATTAATCGAACCGTCGAGGCCGACGAATAACACCGCTCGGTTATCCCGATAGTACGGAACGGGTCGCTTAAGTGGCCCGTGTCCGAAGTCGACCTGCGGCGAGGTGCGATCGCCCGGTCTACCCTCCGTGTGGGTACTTAGGTAGGTCAAATTTGGCGAGCAACCCTATCCCACGCGGGGGCCGATTGGCTCGATCGCGGTGAGACCGAAAGGTCCACCCGTGACTGGTTCCCGGCGTTAGTCCGAGAGGGTCACGACTGGATTGTCCGTCCGGTGGGCGACGTGCCGCGATTCGAGTTACGTGGCCGTTCGCACGCCGGCGGGCGCGAATCCGCAACAATATGTATATATGTATATGTATATATATATATGTATGTATATGTATATGTATATATATATATATGTGTGTATATGTATATATATATATATATATATATATATATATATATATATATATATATATATATATATATATATATATTTACATATTGTCGTGGGGTGGCAGGCCCAAGTTAACCCCTCCAGCCCAAAGTTGTTGGAGCCAGGCGTTTAACACTGACAGCCTTCAGATGGTCGAGCGGTCCTAATTAAGAGGTGGTGGATACGTTGATCGACGAAGACTTCAACACGTGCTTGAAGGGATTAGTGGAGGGCAATGGTGGACGGAAGGAGGAGTACGGCACAGGACAGCACAAGGGGGTTTATCTGTGAACCCTATAACAAATGGACGACTACAATCTATTCGAAATAAACACATTTAATGCACAAACACAAATATTTAGAAAGACAATAATGTAAAAGGAAATAATGATATTAACAAGTCTGAAGACGACAATGGTCCACGAGCGATATTTGACGATGTAGATTATTTCAGAAGTCAAGGATGAGACAATGTGATCATTTTTGACCAAGTTTTAAAAATGATCAACATGATGTGGTACGGGTGACAGGTTATTAGCTGCAAAATGTCGAAAACCCGGTTTCGTTCAACAACTTTCAAAATTTGACCTTTGCATAACCTATAAAGGTCACAAAACAATGTTGTGGACATTAAAATAAGGAAACAGGATACATGCTATAGCTTATTGGTGTTAGTTCGTTGAAGAAGGTCGAAAACCCGGTTTGATTCCCACAACTTTGAAAATTTGACCTTTGTGAACTTTAAAGGTCAAAGGTCAAGGATTATGACCTTTGGTGCAAAACTTCCTCTGGAACATTCCAGGAACAATATAACGTCATATCGGCAATTCGCACTCATCGGATTATCCATACTTTGATGAAATCAGCGTAAAAACAAACTTGAAGGGGGCACCATGGGCAAGGTGTTCGAGATAGAGCAAAATGGTTTGAAGACTTTAGGTGGGGAATGACCTCAAGATTATGCATAAACAATATTGTCATCCTTGCTCTCAAAGTTTGGGCAGTTGTATGATTTTTATGTCAAAATTCGCAATTTTCTAAGTTTTTGACCTTGTGACCTTGACCTTGGGACGAAAATGAAAAATCAGACGACAAGTTTTAGATCATTCATTTTGCTATTCAAATACCAAAGAACCCTTTCCATTCAGTCAATTCCCGAGGAGAAGATAGATTTTTAATCCGACTACCCCCTAAAAATGGTTATTTTTTGGGCGTGGCTCCGCCCACAATGGGCGTAGCACGCCCTCATCCATGAAAACACAACTAGACATTGATATCGAACACATAACCAAGTTTCATTGAGATCGGATCAAAGTACACAGAGTTATGCTCTGGACAGATAGACACACAGACATAACGAATATAGTGGCTGGCGCTCGTGAATCAATTAATCAATAACTCCTACGGTCGAGGCCTCGCACACGGACGCAAACGCAGACAAAGGGTGACAAAATGAAAAGAAACCCCCCTTTTGTAGTGTACTGGTACTTAGCTTAGGCCAGAGCTGATCCCCGTCGAACCCGGAATGGAGGCCCTCCACCAGCACATGTAGGCAAAATGGCGCCATCACTCGTAGCCGGGCAGGCATACGCCAGGCAATTTGCAAGCAGCTTTTCACACATGAAGGATTCAAATGTCCTAGCATTCCTCTTCCAAAGGTGCCACCTGCCTTGTGCAGTCCTTTGCTCACTTCTCCTTTGTCTTCACACTGACCTCGTGTGTGTGCTCCGCCGAACTCCCATCCTTTCCAGACGGAAACCTTCCACAATCCACCCATGCGATGCGCCAGCCTCTCCTGTCTTACAATCCTCAGCCTCCTCATGGTGGACTCTTTATCCTCCGCCTCTGTGTCGTGGCCTGCTCACCCCCAAACCCGGGAAGGTGGGACTTCTCCTGTTTATTGTGGTTTCAGGGACGCATTTCCCAGCTTTTCTGCCTGGCTTGAAATATAAAAACACTGGGAAAAATCACAAATGGCAATCATGTACTGGGGAACTTATTCTTACTCCCTAAGCTAATTAACACTGCACCACCCCTCGTGTGGTGACAAGTAACACTTCAGCTCACAGATTCCCTAAATTAGTTACATCGAGTTGCTTTCTACTCATCCACGGACCAAGCAACTCCACACAATGCTAAACTCCCTATTAAATCTTTCCGTCTACCCCCACAACCGTAACAAAACAATCGATTTATGACCTCATATCGCGACATACCAACTTTTCCTCAACTTTGGTCAACTAGGTTTTCAACTACATGTTAAAAATGCGACCTCATGATCTTTTGATGAAACATTTTGATCGTGCAATTTGAAATAAACACATATTATATCTCGCGACAAAATTGCACAGTGACACTCTGTGACGTACCGAATGATGACGTCAGGGCGTCGCTTTCCTCATACTCTCCTATGTAGCCATAGCCTTCGTTTATGCTTAAGTGCAGTGTTAGAGTGCATTTTATTTACTCAAACATTATAATATTTACTCAAACAAATATATATATATATATATATATATATATATATATATATATATATATATATATGTGGGAAAATCACTTCCAATTTAACCTTTTGAACCCTGAGCTCCTTGGACTTTCAGCTCCTTCATCCTGGGCTCCCTAGAGGAAAATAACTGAAAAGTTGAAATTTGTTTTATTTCAATGAGGAGGAGGAGGAGGAGGAGCAGGAGCAGGAATTGGGGTGCCTGTGATTACACATTTTAATGAAGAAGAAGACGTTCCCAATCAAAAGTAAACTTAACTGTGAGGTGATGAAACGTCACCCAAGACCGGCTCTGCTCTTGCTTATTGCTAAAATTAGTGGAGTAGATCTAATTTACTTTTGGTTTGATGGAAGCGCCTTATTTACTATATCTATATGTATATATATATATATATATATATATATATATATATATATATATATATATATCTATATGTATATATATATATATATATATATATATATATATATATATATATATATACACACATACAGGGTGGGACAGAGAAACGGGAGATAAAAAAACTCAGTAATTAAACATTTTGTATTTGCCTAATTTCAAATCTGCCATCTTAAAGTACACGAGCCAAACCCGCGCTCCGCACGAAGTTTCTCGAGTGAGAGTTCGTTAGGACGTCAATATATCCAGTGTTCACAATGTGATTTATCGAATTTCTTTATATACAATGTTTCTTGTTACATTTTTTTGTGTCAAATTCACCTTCTGAGGTAGTCAGCATGTGCAGAAGAGGGTTTTACATTGCAGACGCTGTTTTCTCGGAGTGACATTTCGCCTCAGCGCCAGCGGAGACGATCTGTCGACGACAGGCGTAATGACGTCAGCAAATGGCCGACGATGTCATGACGTCATTACGCTTCTCAGCGGTGACGTCACACGTCGCCTTGCAAACAAATGTAAAAATTCCCAAACCTGTCCCTCTGACGTGATCTCACATCGTCCGTGCTGTACATTAGACCACAGAGCACCCTCATGACGAAAGTGTCGACAATCCGTCCGGCAGTTTCGGAGGAGATACGTCCACAAAATATGGCTTAGCGTATTAATATATTACTAGCTGAAACCCCGTCACAGACGGATTCCGTTCCATGAGCCCAATATGACAACCAGTAGCGACTCTTGTAAGAGCCGGATCCCCGTCGATGTACTCCATGGCCTTACCTAATGAGGCCTACAAAACGTCCTTGTACACGACATTTTTGGTGTACACTACTCCTTGCGAAGCAGTCCCCTGATTTGTGCACGTGTCTACTTTGACGTAAAAACACCGTGTCAAAACTTCTCAGGTCACAGTACCAAGAAAAACGTGACGCGACCGCGAGGAGGAGCACAAAATTGGTCCTTCAGTGTTAATATAGAGATATAATAATAATCGTGTGCCATTTATTTCTTGAACATCACATTCTCGAGGTGACCGTCTCTGGACAGACATTCCTCGAGTCTTCCACACATGTTTCCCACGACGCGGTGTCGCATCTCCAAAGTAGTTCCGGCAAATTTTTGACGGCGTGACGTAAATGGTGTGATGTGGACAAGAGGACGTAGGGTGACGTAGCAGGGTGACGTAACAGGATGACGTAACATATTCCCACGACACCGGTTCCCAGAAAGTCGGTTTTTTAAATCTCCCGTTTCCCTGCCTCACCCTGGATATATATTTATATACTGTATATATATATATATATATATATATATATATATATATATATATATATATATATTTGTGTGTGTGTGTGTGTGTGTGTATATAACAACCTCGTTTGTATGAGCCATGAGAGTATGAAGTAATCGTCATGCTCGCCTGCTCAGTGGACACCGTCCCTAACTTTGCCGATTTTAATTTCCAGAGATGAAGAAAATTTCGCTAAATCGCGACGTTTGAATGTGATTTGAGGCACTGCGTCATTGTGAGGTGCGTGGCAGGATACGCACTGCAGGCGTAAAATGGGACTGCAATGGCAAATCCTTAGTTAATATGTTGCTCATTTTACTGTCAAAGATTAATGAAGAAAAATGCATTTTTCTTTATTTCTGGCGGGGTATATCTCTGAAGAAGAGGATTGTAAGGTGCAGAAGAAGAAGAAGAAGAGGTAGTAGAAAAATTTTGAAGAAGAAGAAGAAGAGGGAGAAGAAGAAATAGAGGAAGAAGAGGAGTTCAGCGAGGAGAGGAAAGCATTTCATGAAGAGTGTGTAATAAGAAGAAGAAGAAGAAGAAGAAGAAGAAGTTAAAATCGGGTAAGAAGAAGAAGAAGAAGAAAACGAATAAGGAAATCCGCCATCTTGAAATAGCTTTAGGTGTGGCACGGGTCTGGTGTACACTGTGCGGAGTGTTTTTTTTTTTCCTGAGCATGTTTAGCTGGATGAATAAAGATGGTCGGAAAAGCAAGGAAACGGACGTTTTCCAGACGGTGGTGGACGGCATGAAGAAGCTGTACAAGAAGAAACTTCTCCCGCTGGAAGAACATTACAGGTTCCACGAGTTCCATTCACCCGCCTTGGAAGATGCAGACTTTGAGAATAAGCCTATGGTCCTGCTTGTCGGGCAGTATTCCACCGGGAAGACGAGCTTCATCCGATATCTGCTGGAGGAGGACTTCCCGGGAATGCGAATCGGACCCGAGCCCACGACGGACTGTTTCACGGCCGTGATGCACGGAGACACTGACGGCATCGTGCCGGGGAATGCCCTGGTGGTGGATCCCAGAAGACCTTTCCGTAAACTCAGCTCCTTCGGCAACGCGTTTCTCAACAGGCAAGGCTGTGTGTGTGTGTGTGTGTGTGTGTGTGTGTGTGTGTGTGTGTGTGTGTGTGTGTGTGTGTGTGTGTGTGTGTGTGTGTGTGTGTGTGTGTGTGTGTGTGTGTGTGTGTGTGTGTGTGTGTGTTTTTTTTATATATATCATCATGCTAGCAGGGTTACCCGGCGTTACCCCGATGGATACTGAAAAGTGCGAGGAGCAGGATAGCCGGCAGGGCTGAGAATGAGGCACGCGCACCAACGAGGTGGGGGTGGAGGGGAACCTCTGTCGTGGGCAGCAGAGCGAAAACACCAGTGGATAAAGAGGTCGTGAGGGTCTTAAAGTGTCATGGGGATCTTTGAGATCTTAACGGTCTTTGGGGTGTTCGGGGCTTTAAAGGGTCTTGATGGTGTTTGGGGAATTCAATGGTCTTGAGGGTCTTTGGGGCCTTGGGGATCATATCTCCCAAACATGTAGAAAGCATTTATGGGGGGGGGGGATCTTAAGGTGTCTTCAGGGGTCTTTCAAGGCTGAGGTTGTCGATGAAAATACCCTTGGGACAATCCTCGGGTCGGTCTTGGGTTGTGTGCCAAATTTGGTGGTTTTCAGTCCAGTGGTCTTTGTGAAAAACGAGAACGCACGGACGGACATCCGATGAATCGAATGAGTGATGGGGTTGTAACGATGTGATGACACATTAAATCCTTCAACGAGTAAAGTCTGTTTAGTGATGTTCCATTGATAGGTTCACTTACTGCCTGGACACAAGTGATGATGTGGATCCATGACCGAGGTTGTGGATCTGCTGTTTGGAGAGGTTCTGGGTTGAAAGGTTGGAAACCTCGAGGAAGAGCGGGGCCCAGCTGATGATCCCTGTGGTCGGAAAACCATTAATCTGTTTACAGGTTAAGGCTCTTACTTTAGGTAAGGGAACTATGGTTTGAGGTTAACAATGTTTATTATTAGAGGGACCTTCGGTAGAGTGCACACCTCCACCACGCAATACCTCATCCAGGAGAACACACCAGGCCCAACCAGGGGTTTCCTTATTTTTTGGAGTAGGAGGCTACCATTAAAATGTAGGAGGTTACCATCACCACGAGTGCAGCTGTATGGCCGGGTACAGGGCCCTAGGCGGGCCCTGGAAGCCGGAGGATCCTAGATGGCTGGAGATGCATTCCAGCATGATTTCTGACATGAAATGGTTCTCGTTATCATGCTGTTGGGGTGGAAAACTCCACAAAAACAGGTGGTTAGGCCTATACTGGATGGAGTTGCATTAACATACTGACTGACTGGTTGACTGAAATTCAGCAGAGAACTCTCTATTGCAGGAGGTGTGTTTGAGCTGCTTGTGTTATTTTTTGGTCAGTGTTGTGCTAGACCTGCTGAGAGTACCAACAGTAAAGGGAAGCCCGCTTTTATCGAAATACAATTGTGTTTTCGTCTCTGATTTCAAAACAGGGGGTGTAGAGATTTCATGGTGACAAAAAAAAAATGGAAACGCCCATGTAAAGTCACTTAATATGGCGTTGGGCCAGCACGTGCGCCCTGTATGGCCTGTATGCACCATGGCATGAGTCCACCAGCATCTGGAATTCTGCAGGAGGGGTGTGCCATCATTCTTCTATGAGAAAGTCTGTCAACTCACACTTGTTTGATGGAGGTGGCAAACACCGTCTCGGGCGTCATTCCAGAATATCTCAAATGCTCAATTCTATTCAGATCTGATGACTGACAAGGGCATGACATATGGATAATATCGGTGTCATGCTCATCAAACCACTGGGCTACCACACTTGCTTTGTGGATGGGGGGGCATTGGGGTGGGTCTCCTCTTGCAGCCATGCTCGCCACAATTCTAGGCATCGAGGTCTGTGCAGCATTTTTATACATGACCTTAAAAATGCGGGGTTGTTTGCTTAATGAGCCAATTGGCCACACTTGTATGGAAGCCGTTGCTTGGTGTCCCTCATTTACACAGGTGTTTATTTTTTTTGTCATATATATATATATATATATATATATATATATATATATATATATATATATATATATATATATATATATATATATATATATATATATATATATATATATATATATATATATGTATTTGTTGTGTGAAATTGTTCAAACGTTTTCACCTTCTCTCCATGCAGATTCATGTGTGCTCAATTGCCAAACAAAGTACTGGAAAGCATCAGTATAATCGACACGCCTGGTATCCTGTCTGGAGAGAAACAGCGAATTAGTAGAGGTGAGTAATGGAGACTGACAAAGTTTAGTGGAGTGGGCGTGTGGTAGGATTAGAGTTAAAGGTATGCTTGGCTTTGTTACCTCCGCCAAGGAAGGTGGAAGGTGGAAGGAGGTTGTTCTCACCCCGTCTTTCTCTTTGAGCAGGATATCTCTAAAAGTTGTCAACGGATTCAAGCAAAATTTGGTGGACTGGGTTGGGTGTCTGACAAAATGATTTGATTTTGGTTAAGCCAAATCTGCATCCTGATCTTATCAGTGGGGTACAAAACGTAAATTGTTCAGCCTGGTGTCGGTATGTGCTCTCCGGAGTGCCGCTGTAGTTTGTACTGTACCTCGTATTGTGATTGTAAAGTTTGGTCGAACATTAAAAGATGGGAATGCTGTATTGTAATCGTAGTTCAGCTTTGTTCCTGTTTTGATGTTCCTGTTCCTATAATAATGAGTATCTGCCCTATGGGCGATCTTGTTCTGGGATGGGTGGACACTTTTAATACCTTCTGCAGCCTGGAGGCGACGCTACACGATACACATTTACATAGAAAATTTGCACCCCCACACCCCTCCTCCCCCTCCACCCCGCACTCTACTCACCCCTAAGATCACCGGCAAAAAACACCCCAATATATTTAAATGGGTTCATGCTGATCCTCTGTAGCAAGTCTGGATGTAATTGGCCCAGAACTGTGGGAGGAGTAGCTCGCCAAACACACAAACATCGGTCCGTGAATTATAGTGGTGATCCCCAATTCATTGTGGCATTCTCCAGCCTTGAACGACTTCTTCTCGCTTAAGTTTGTAGAATAATCATGGTGCTGCTGGTTATCATTCCCATCTGAGCACGGAGATCATGATGCTGTGCTCTCGGTGTACAATACAAGAAAAGTGTACATCTGCACTGTCTTGTATTGTGTCCTTGCCCTAAATATATCACATACGTACACTGCTCTGCAAAAGTCTTCAACATTTTGCATTTTTCCACTCTGATGCACATGGAAACAAACTTTGATTTCAGTGCAAACACACCTTGATGAAAAATAAAATCGAATTCAAATATGGGTGCTCTTTCACCCTTTGATCCCTCGCGGCCGTGTAACCGGCCGCTATTCAAACCTCCATCTACCCAAGAGGCTGGATTTTTCTCCAGGGAGCCGAAAGTCCAATGAGCTCAGGGTTCAAAGGGTTAATACATCTTGATATAAACAAATGGTGAGTATGTCCACCCTTTTCCTTCAAAACCATTGAGATTCTGCTCGGGACACTTTTTCAAATAATTTTGTTTTAAACTCATGTAGAATGCTGTTCCACACTTCTTCCAATACCTTCTAAAGATCATCGAAGTTGCTGGGATTCTTTGTTGCTTTTTTCTGTCTCCAAATAGTCCCATACAGCTTAAGTGATGGAGATTTGTACTTTGAGGTGGACATTCCATGTGTTGGATGAGCCGCGTGTTTTATTTATTTAACGATGTTTATTACAGTCACCTTTCTTATAATAGTCGAAAGCATGAGTGGAGGCTTTAAGTAAGTTGTCGATGCTCAAAATATCCATACATTGTAACTCTTGAATGTGTCGAAGACTTTTTCACAGCAGTGTACATACCGATACGTACGTGCACATTTTGTCCATCCTTGGGTAGATACCATGTGATGTCCATCCTCACATGCCATGTGATGCAACCACAAAAAGGGGGAACAAAGTGTTTCCAGCATGATGTCATCGATGGTTTTGGTCTGCATGAGTGCACCGAGGATCCCCTGCAGCTGTAGAACAATCTGTTGTTTGGTTTCTTTTGCTCCCAACCAGGTGTCAACCTGGCTGGGGAGTTATATTTTGTGTCTCGGTCTGTCCACCTGTCCATTTCATGAAGACTTTTGTACATATATGCAAATTTGTTCACCCAATCAAGATCGAGTTGTTTGGACTCTAGTTAAACAGCAAAAACTCCAAGTGCAACGCGCCATTGACGGGCCAAATTTCTTCTTTTAAGGTCGTGCAGGATCGGGCGAATACTTGAACTCTGTGTAATCCCACGGAAACTGAAGACTTTTGTTTTGTTTAGTAATTTCATTTCTGCATGTGGAAAATAAATATTTAAATTGAGTTGGTTTTATATTTATTTTCTTCTCCCTGCCAAAGTGGCCCCCTGACATGTGACATTTGATTACTCTATTTATTTATTTTTATCGTGATGACCTTCGGCGTGTGAAAATAATGCGGCGCAGCACATTTTGGGAGAATTGGTCTATGGGTTTGGAAAATGAAGAAACGAGCAAACTCTTATGTGTCTCTGGAAAGAGACTGCTTAGCCAAGGAGACTGCTTAGACAGCACCAACGCTCTGCACAGAGTATGGTCCTGATGGATGGAGTGGGTATTCATAAAGCATTTTACAGTATTCACTTCTAAAGGAATGTGGTACATCTATATTATGGATGGAAATTACATTTTACAGACAGTATTATGTTTTGTTGACTATATACGATCCAAATAAGGGGATGTGACAGAAGAACATGCTCCACGCTTGGAACAAGATCGCTCATCGTGTGGATAATCTGCTACGATATCAATAAAATCAACCCCATGGTGGTTACCATAGTAAGCAGTGCTTCTAATTTGTCTTAGTTCTGTGACACCCTATACCATACTTTATATTGATCACAAAGCTTTTTTCTTGGGGGGGGGGGGGGGTGGTGTCCAACAAAGTTTGTGTTTCCCCCCCCCCCCCAACTGCCCAATCGGCTGGGCTTGGTTCTCCTTTGAGGTTTCAATCCTTTTAGCGCAGAACCTTACCAAAGAACCCAACGCACATAAAACACTCCATTCCTTTTACATTACTGCACTGTAGAAATAAATATATATGTATCTATATTATTTCTTTTTGTGTGCGTGTGTGTGCATGCAGATATGACCCTCAAGCGTATATAGTCTGGTCTGAGTCACCACTTGAGGGTGTGCTCTTTGTTTACTTGATTCTGTTAAATGTAAATTTTTGCATTTGGTGACCACCCTGTCATCATCGTGATGCAGCCATTGTCCATTTACTGCTTGTGAAAACGGGCCAATTTGTTAGTTGTTTTCCATTTGTACATCCTGATCTTGTCCTGACACCCTTCCCCTTCCTCACCTCTTCCTCTCCCTCCCCCCTCCCCCTTCCCCATACTCCCCGATCAGTTCATTTTTGCTGTCGTGTTTTCAGTCGTGTCAGCTCACATGCTTTGGAAACAACAGGAAATGTGCATTTAATTGTTCCAATACTGTACTGAGTGGCTTAATGGGGAAAGAGCAAAGGATTGGCTGAAAGGAAGACATTTGAGAGAAGCTTGATGGTATATTTTAATTTGACAGGTGTTGGTTTGTCTGATTCAATAGATTAATTTTTAGATGTTGTGTAGCATCTGTTTATGGACATGAAGATAAAAGCTATTCCTTTGCTGGTCACTCCAAGCCACCCTGTCACCATTTGTGAAAATGTAATTATTAAAACTTGTCTCTTTTTAAAAAAAAATATTTATTTTTTTCCAAAAGGGTTTATTTAAATGTTTTATCAGTGCTTGTGCTATCTTGTGCATCATTAATAGTTAGTTGGAGCTTCTTCAGCAATCATTTTGTTTGCAATGGAACTTTATTTTGCAACAACCTGAGTGCTTCACAGCAGTTGCCAGTGATGTCAACTCTCGGAGTGATTTTCTTTGGATGACCGCTCCTGGAAAGAGTAACAATGGTGTTGAATTTTCTCTGTTTGTACACTACCTGCCTGACAGTGGATCGGTGGGGCCAAACAATTGATGCACCGTTAGGCATTCACAAACTTTCTAATCTGGCTGAGTAACCACTGATCGTGAGTGCTCAGAGTTGGGTTGAACCAGCTCGTTTAACGATATTGAGATCACCACAACGAGCAGAATCCAACCTTGAGAGCTGGTACATTTATTTAACAATTAAATGGCACGGGAGAAAGATTACATGAAGCAATAACAACCAGTATGCAATGAACAAATATAAATTAATCTGTAAATCAATCAGTTTTAACCCTTCCCACCCTCAAACCAAACATCACAGATTTTTTTTTTAATGATTATCTTGTTGCCCATTCATGCACCCAACAACAACACAGTACAAACTAGAACAGCACTCTGTAGAGCGCATACCTCTGCAAGGCTGAACAGTTCACGTTTTGTATCCCACTCTATCCCTCAATGGTGAATTGCTTTAAAAACAATAGTATCCTGACACGGATTTTCACCAAAATCCAATCATTTCGGCTTTGTAACACACCCAACCTCCACACCAAATTTCGTCCAAATATGTGCACAACTTTTTCAGATATCCTGTTCACAGACGGATGGTGACAATAAAACCTCCATCTGCCTTCGGTGGCGGAGGTAACAATGCTGAAATGGATTTCAAACTGGGAGGCAAGCTGTGCAGGAGCCTGGAAGAAGAGTTTTCAGGAGCATTCTGGCATAACCGTCGCTCCCATCAAATTGCTCATTGCTTTGGGAGAAATAAATGTTCACAGCTTCGGCACTCTCAGTTACTCTTCCTCAAGCATCATTGTCCTCTCTTTCTCTCATCTTTTACGTCTCTCTCGAAAGCAGCTGTAATGGCCAACCTTCCTCTCTGCGTCAGTTGCATTGTCAGCTGCACCGCCGACCATGCCCCTCTGCCTCGGCTGCGCCACCGACCGTAAACTGGATTTGCAATAACTGCTGATCTCGCCTGAGCTGGGCCTTATGAGCTCCTCTGGTGAGGCTAGCTGCAGATTTCCTCAATGCAGATTCGCCTCATATATCAGCTCCTGTGGTGAGGCTAATGGCTGGATATTTCAATGCAGATTCGCTGCGCGCATTCTCATGGCTTTAGCTGCAAAGCTCTCGTGTGCGTTTTGTAAAGACATGTAAACAGAGGAAAAGAACATTAAAAACTTACAGCCGGAGGTTTGAATAGGGGAGGGAAAACAAACATCTGTCTGTACATGTGCAATGCATATCCATTGCATAATTAAATAGTACGTCATGCTTATCTAAACAAATATAACTGTTGTTCTACTAAACAGTTTTATTAACCCCTAAAGAGCATTCCCACATCAAATTATATATATTGTTTCCGGGTTTTAGAATCCGGTCTGATGAATGCATCCACACATCTAGGTCCTCAGACAGTTATTTCCTTAAATGCATGTTCAGATTGGCCCCATCCCCATGTCTAATGGGATCTTAAATGTGATGCGTTGAGAAGGGTAAAGGATACACCCCCTCTCTTATGAGAAGCTTTTTTCTTTACGACAGACACATTCACACACATTCTTTCACGAGCTCTGAAGCCCACCCTCCATTCTTCCTCAGCAACCTTCTTTCACGAGCTCTGAAGCCCGCCCTCATTTTTCCTCGGCGACCTTCTTTCACGAGCTCAGACGCCCGCCTTTTTTGAGTGCATGGGTCGTCATGGTAACCGTGCCCCAGTGGGGCGGGGTGCGCTTGGGGCAGACGGCACCCCGCGGAAACGGCCCGGGGATATAAAAACGAGCGAGAGAAAGCGTGAGGTACGTTCCGTGAGGAGAGACGTTCTGAGATATAAAAAAAAAGTGAGGAAAAAAACGAAAGAGGGATGTTCTGAGAGGAGAGAGACGTTGTGAGGAGAGGAAAAGCGAAAGGAGAGGAAAGTGAAAGGAGAGAGGAAAAAGCAAAGGGCGAGAGAAGCGACCAAGAAGCAGGTGTCTGACCAGCGCCGACGAGACAATTCGCCCTTCCGAGTGCTTCAGCAAGCGAGCGTGTGGTGCGCGTGTGGGTGTGAGCAGCGCCGCCAACAAGTGAGGCATGGGTCGATCACCAACAACACCAGGGTCTAAACCCGATAAGCATCTGCTCTTTGTCTCTTTCCTGACATTTTGATTGATGTTGCTTTGAAATTCATTCTTTTTTACCTCAGCAAATAAAAGGTTCTTTTTATTTATTTATTTTATTATTAATAAATTATTTGTTGATTTCCAACCTGTCAGTGTTTGTCCTTTCCTTCTATTGGTCTAGCATTGTTCGAACCAAGATAGACTGGGAGGTAATTATCACAGATTTGACCAAAAAATCGTCGGCAAACACCAGCGGTTAAAACGCTCAGCCGCCCTAATTAAAATCTAATCAGATAATATTGGTTCTTTGCTGAGGGCACGCTCCCCGCTCAGGTAACCACGTGACCTCTCGTTAAACAGAATAATTCGACGGCGGACACTGGAACTCGTGGTTGACTGGGTGGCGTTCATTGTTTTAAAACAACCCACCGTACCATAACGTTGTGAGCGGTGGCCCCAGGTCCAGCTCTACCGAGGACAACCGGGGATTAATCCCCCTGAGTGACAAGCTGGTGTCTCGGTACCCGTGGCCGCAACAATATATTGTTACGGCTGTGGAAATTCACAATACACCATAAAGGTTCCTTAGATTAGCTATGCCGGTAAGTGAGTGTTCAGATATGTCCCCACCGTTGTTTAAAGGGATTATTCGTGTTCACCGGGCTGCGACTCTTTGAGATAGCCGTTTTTCTTTTCTATCGTTATTTTGAGCCACCATCGTGACAAACTTCCACCCAAACAACAACCGCCACCAACTACGCCGCAACGCCCACCACGCTCACACCACCCCCACAACAATCACCACCATCTTCGCCACTACGCCCGCTTACGAACGCCATCCTCCGCGGACCACGGTAAGACGGTTTCCGCGTCCGAAACCGTCCGAGAAGGATTGGCAGAACAAAAGCTCTTGTGAAGCCTGTGGGGTTTTTCCCGCCTGTTTTCGTCGTGCTTGGTGTGAAGGGAAGGGGGCGGGGCAGCTCGTTCCCCATTGGTGGGACACGGGGCGTGAGGCGGTCAGAGTGAGGGCACGCCCCTTTTCGAGAAGCTTCTCGAAGGGAGGCGGAGCCGAAAACGGGGTGGGGCGAAGGACGGAGCCCCGTGCTATAAAGGGCGGACCGCACGCGGAGCTTCCCCTTCTTCGTTCATGCTCGCCTGTCTCTCTCTGTTATTAACGTTGGGCCTCCCCTTCACGGTTCATGCACAATTCTTGGCTCGCGCTCCCTCCTCGCTCGTTCCTGCGCTCGTGGCCCGGCGCCGCCTGGTGGTGGAGACGCGGACGGGAGGCGCCGCAGTGCGGCCTGTGGTGGACCTGCGTGTGGACGAGGGGTGCCGGAGAGGGTTCGCCGGCCACGTGGGAGGTCGGAACCAGGCGCGACCCCGCTAACGGTCGTGGGTGGGGGACTGGACGGCCACGAAAGAGAGGTCCTTTCTTTTCTTTTTACTTTTGCTTGCATGGTGTGGCGCCGTCTGTAAGTAGAACCTGTTTAAGTGACTGTGTTGTACAGAATTCGCTGCTTTATTCGGTTGTATTGTTTTCTTGCTGTACATATTGCATGACTGCCTTACGTGTGTGTAAATAATAAATGTGCTGGTCGAACTGTTGCCCGTCGTTGCGTCCTTTCCTTTATTGAAAGTGCCACCTTACCTCATGGAATAATTAGTGAGGGTTTGAGCACCTGGGTAAAGTAATCTGAACCGTGGAGGTCGGCGATAACACCACTCGGTTATCCCTGTAGTACGGAACGAACCGCTTGAGCGGTTCGTGTCCTGAGCCGACCTGCGGGGTGGTGCAACCCCTCGGTAGGTTACCCGCGTGGGTATTTAGGTATATCGACATTCGGCGATTCACCCTATTTCGCGTGGGTAGAATGCGGACTGGGCTGTGGTGAGGTTAAACCCCTACCCGTGACTGGCTCCCGGCGTTTGTTCCAGGAGGGTCATGACTGAATTGTCCGTCCGGTGGGCGACGCAGCTGCCATTAGAGGGATGCGGCCGATCGCACGCCAGGTGGGCCAAAATTCGTAACTGTGGTGTCCGGGAATGGGATTTGAATCCACCCCGTCTCCAACTAAATTCACGGGAATCAGTTCAAGGGTGAGTGGAGCGACCCCCAATTCGCACCAAACATGAGCGATTTTAAAAATTATTTATTCCACGGGATGAGATGGCATTTCAAGGCGAACGGGAGCCAGGGGTATTAGAGATGGATGTAGAATTGGTAGAATCCATGGCCCAGGATGAAATCCCCGAGCAGGAAATGTTTATTGTGCAGGAACAATTTCTCCCCCCACAAACGGACCCAGAACCCGAAATGGGCGTGGCAGCGGCCGCAGTGATGACACCTCCCCTTCCCTCCTCCACCAACCCCCCACCCCCAATCCTCGCTGAATCGGCTCAGACGAGTGCACTCGACATGGCGCAGTTATTTGCAATGCTGGCGGAAATGAATAACGGACGAAACAACAAGATGGATACGAATGCGCAACAAATGGAAGCAAACACAAACAAAATGAATGCGAATAGAAACGAATGCGCAACAAATGAAAGAAAACATGAAAGCAATGCGGGGTGAGATGCAACAAATAGGGCGAGGCCTGTGGGCGGGCATGATGGCATTGGTGTGCAGCAAAACGCGGACCGCGGGCGAAAAAATGGCGACGCCACGTGCTGGGGCGAACGAGCTGAGAGGGAGTGCAACGGCTGTCAGGCCCGACTGCTGCGAACGGGTGCACGCTGAGCTTGGGGGGTATGGAGGCCCCGGAACCCATTGAGGTGGCACGAATCCCAAGCGTGGTTGTCCCGGCGTGTATGGTGTCGAGGTGTGTGTACACGAGCGTGGTGAAGTGCGTGCTGCAACACTTTCATAGCATGGATGCAAGTGTGTGTGTGTGTGTGTGTGTGTGTGTGTGTGTGTGTGTGTGTGTGTGTGTGTGTGTGTGTGTGTGTGTGTGTGAAGCTCCATGTGGCCTGCGCAGTGTGTTCTGTTCGCAGAGCGCACGGCGCAGGTTACGGACGGGCAGAGCACGTGCTCGCGTGGGGAACCCCTTGAAACGTGAGGCTTGCTTTTTGTTATGTGCAGGGTGACGTCATGGCTGCACATAGGGTTGGAATCCGGCAGGAGGGGAGACCCCTGCCGGATGGTACTGTCCGAGAAGGGACGAGGTGCACCAAGCGCGAACAGCTGCCATGACGTCACGGGGTAAAAGAAAGCGCAGGTTGCGAGTTGCCGCGCTGGTGTGCCCGCACTTAAAAAAAAAGCAAGCCTCGCTTTGGGTGAACAGGATTCCCTGGGCAAAGGGGTGGAACCCCCCCCCCCTACTCGGGCACAGGGTAACACTAGTTAGGGCGAAGGGTTAGTGTTAGACCGGCTTCATGGGGCAGGGGTAAGTCCTCATGGAGCCCGTGGAATGGATTAGTTAGCGGGATTTTAGTTGAGATTTAGGATGGGAAAATGATTTTTGAGGATTTTGAGGACAGTGACAGACTTTGGATGTGTCGAGGGGACGTAGCTTAGCTACGTAGGTTAAATAGAACGTGCTGTAGTTTAAGGGACGACGTGGGAGCACGAGGTAGTTAGGGGATGTAGTGAGCAGGATGGCAGAAATCAGCGATGTGTGGGAAGGGAACATGATGAGTGAGTGAGGCCAGTGGGCCTGAGTATGGAGTGATTGTGGAATGCATGGTAGGAGGAGTGATTCCCACCCAAGGGACCCTGGGGTCAGAGTAATGTGAGTTAGGGGGTTAGTCAAATTGACAAAAATGGAGGTCGTTTTGTTGCTGGTGGGAAAGTAGGCTCGATACCCGTTTGGAGGGGTGCAGGAGCCCTGTTGACGGGCTGGGAGCGTGGCTACGAACGGTGAGTATCGCTGAGTGGCTACTCCGGGCACCGAGCTAGTCGGCCGCGGTAGGCCAAGGGCCCATGGGGGGCCGGGATAGTGTTGTGGGCATGGGTGCGCCCGCATGATGCGGGGGCCCGGAGCGCCATATGCCACGGGGGCAGTGTACTGGGCACGGGCGACCCTCGGAAAGGGACCCGGGGCGCCAACACGCCACGTGGGCATCGGAGGGGGAGTTGCCAGAGAGGGCACTCCCCAGTGTTTAGTGAGCTGGTAGGCTCGGAGGCAGTGTCGTGCCCGGGAGTGCCATCGTTAGAGTTCGGCAGAGGGGGAGTTCCTGCCAGTTGAGCCACGCGTCCCAGCCATGAGACCGTGTGAGGGCACGGGAGGAAAATTGGGGGGGGGGGTGGCAAGGCCCAAAATTGGGAGGGCACCAACACAGGCGACGGGAATCTTGGTTGTTAGAACCGATAGTTTAAGCGAGAGGCGCTTGTTAAATCCCCGGGGTAGTTTAAGGAATAAATGTTAGGGTAGATAGGAAGTGTACCCCTCCGCACCACCCATCCCTTGGTCTCATTGTGGGCTGCTGGACCCACTTTGGGTTAGTCGATCGCTGAAATCTGAGGAGGCCATTTTGAGGCTCGAATTGGGCCTCGACACAGGACGCTAGGTCAGGTCAGGTATGGGAGCATGTGCCAGAACAGCGTGTCGCTGCGTCCACTTTCTGCCGGTACTCCAGGGGCCTCCGTCTTGCCATCCCCCAGGCAGATGCCAGGCCCATCCGCATCTTCTTGAGATGATGGTCAACCTGCTGAAACCACGAGGTACGTGGTTGGCCCACTGGCCTCCTCCACTCATGAGACTCCCTCGCAGAGAGAATCTGGTGAGCAGGATCAGCGTCAGGAAAACGAGCCACATGTCCATACAGCCGCAACTGACACTCACGGACTATGCAGGTAACAAATCTCATCCAAGTCTCTCTCAGCAACCGCTCGTTGGACACAAAATCCGACTAGCGATAGCCAAGGATTCTCCGAAGAGACCTGGTACCAAAGGAATTAAGTCTCCATCTCAGATCCTTGGTCAGAGTCCAAGTCTCGCATCCATAGAGCAAGACTGGAAGTACCAAGGACCTGAAGACTCGGACTTTCGTCCTCCCGCACAGGTACCGGCAGCGCCACACCCCTTGATCCAGTGAATCCATGACTCCCCAGGCCCGACCCAGACGTCTATTGACCTCTGACTCACAGCCAGCAGAGACATGAATATCACTGCCAAGGTAAGTGAATCTCTCCATGACCTCAACATCCTCACCACAAACAGACACAGACAGGACAGCAGCATCCAAGATGTCACCGAAAGCCTGGATCTTAGTTTTGACCCAAGAAACCCGTAATCCCAGTGGCTCCGACTCCTCATTCAGCACTTCGAGGGCCCTCAAAAGGATATCTAAAGTCTCCGCAAAGATGACTGCAAAATCAAGGTCCGAGATCTTGACATTCCCAAACGATGCACTGCAGCTTGATCTCTCCGACATCCTCACTAAAATCCAGTCCATACAAGTGCTGAAGTGATAAGCCTGGTGTTGGCGCAGTGGTTAGGGCAGCGGCTTGGGATCCAAAAGGTCCTTGAGTTCAAGCCCCGTTGGGCCACTGAATTAATACACCACGGAGTTGACTCAGCCTGTCATCCTTCCGAGGTCGGCAAAGTGAGTACCAGTGTTCTGGGCCGGTGTATACCCCGGTTAAAATAGGTGTACCATATCCCTGTGTCGTAAGAGGCGACCAGGGTTGCGTCAGGAAGGGCATCTGGCGTAAAACGTGCCAAATCGCTATGCGGATCATACGGATGATCCGCTGTGGCGACCCCTCACGGGAGCAGCCGGAAGAAGAAGAAGAAGAATAGAAGACAAGTGCTGAAGTGTGGAGGCCAGTACACACCCCTAACGAACTCTAGTAACAACTGGAAATAAGTCAGAGATGGTATCACCACACTTTACAGCACTCTCAGTACCAGAGTAGAGTTCAGACATCAGATCGATCAGTTTTGGTGGCACCCCACTAAGACCAAGAATCCTTCAGAGGACATCCCGATTCACTGAATCAAACGCTTTACAGAGATCAACATAGGCTGCAAGCAGCCCCTGCCGAAACTCTCGTCTGCGTTCGGTGAGGACACGAAGAGCAAGGATATGGTCATTTGTTGACCTCTTTGGTGTAAAGCCTGACTGCTCTGGACGCTGGTGCTCAAGCAGATGGTGGCGAACCCTATCAAGAATTATCCGAGCAAAGACCTTGCCCGGCACTGAGAGCAGCGTCACCCCTCGGTAGTTGTTGCAGTCTTGGCGATCACCCTTCCCTTTCCAGAGAGGAACAACAAGGCCCCTCTTCCAATCAGTTGGGATGATGCCTGTGTTCCAGGCAGAGCACAAAACTGCATGCAACGACACTAGTGCAGCATTTCCACCAGCCTTGAAGTTCAGCATGGATGCCACAGATCCCTGGAGCTTTGCCCCGTCTCAACCGGTTCACCGCAGCCCGTGTTTCCACAAGCGAAGGTGGACCACAGTTGATTCGAGGGTCAGCAACAGGGATTGTAACACCGTTGACGTCCAACTTGACAGCTGGGGGATCAGCCTGGTACAACCGCTCAAAGTAACCGGCCCAGCGGGCCTTCACTTCAGACTCCTCTGTCAAGAGCCTACCACTCTGCTCTAACTGCAGTGCTCCGAGGGATGGGCTTGGATGAATGCAATGCGCGAATTCCCTTGTAAGCGGGACGAGAATCACCTTTCCACAGGTGATGCTCTACCCCCTCACAGATTCCTCGCACATAGGCCTCCTTGTCCACCCTCGGTGCACGTACAGTTTTACGCCTTGGCTCCCTGAACAGCTCAGCTCTGCCATTCAGCCTGGCCCTGCGACTCTGGTCAATGGTATCCATTGTCCCTTGAGAGACAAAATTCTTCTTTGCCCTGCGGTGAGTTCCAAGACATCCACCGGCAACATCAAGGACGGTGGTCTTGAAGGCACTCCACAACTCTTCAAAGCACCCAGACCCCCCAAAGCACCCAGACCCCCCAAGTGTCCACTCAGCCTGTTCACAAACTCCTCAGCTACTCTCTCATCCCTGAGCTTGCCAACATTCAGCCGAGGCTGGGATGGTACCATTCTCCAGGATTTAAGGTGCAGCTTTAGAGTTGCTACAACAAGCCTGTGGTCAGTATTGAGGAACTGAGCACTCCGGTAGACCCTGCAGTTCTGGATCATCCTCCAACGTCCGTCAATGAGGACATGGTCAATCTCCTTTGCCACACCGCCAGCGTTGGAATACCAAGTCCAGCGATGAGCTTGTGGGCGCTGAAACCATGAACCAGCCACCCTAAGTCCATGACTTCTTGCAAAGTCAAGGAACTTAGTGCTATTCTGGTTCATAGTTCCTGACCCATGGGGACCAACACACACCTCATAACCATCCCTATCATTTCCAGTCGATGCATTGAAATCCCCCAAGACTAGAAGTGTATCTCGTCTGGGGCACTGATCAACCACAGACTCGAGCGTGGCGTAGAATGCATCCTTCACGGTGAGATCACTCGCCTCAGTCGGAGCATAAACAGAGATCAGGGAAATGACACCTAAGGAGTGACGAATCCTTAATCTCATAATACGCTCGTTGACCGGTGTTACCTCTATTATCATTGGGGTCAGCTTATTGGACACAGCTACAGCAACTCCTTGGGTATGGTAACCATCAGAGCGACCAGACCAATAGTAGGTGTAACCACCCACCATTATCTCGCCGCAATCCGGTCTCCGAACCTCAGAGAGCTGCAATCCCGATGTCCAAACGCTTGAGCTCAGATGATAACAGAGACAGGTGATCATCCTCTCTTAGGGATAGGACATTCCAGGCACCCACCCGAAGGGACTGCCTCAGGTTAACCCAAGGTGACCGCCGTCTGGTGGACGACACCTCAGCACCACTCTGACACGCTCTCCCGCAATCTGACCCAGGGATGTTACCCCATGGTTTCCCTCCTATCATCAAAGATTGGGGGTCCCGAAGGCTTTGCCCCAATCCCGTCATCCGGTGAGCTGCCCTGCGAAGGGAAGCTGCGCAGGAGGTACTCCCACGGAGTGGGTTTTCAGATTTTTTTTGCGTTTTTGCGTTTTGCAGAATGAAGGGTTTTATGGTGGCCGGAGTGCAAATCCTGCCACCAACCTCCTAATTAAAGTAACCCAACTGCAGGAGGACGTCCGCAGACACAGTTGGGCACTAGATATGGATGGCCGTTGGTTCACAAAGAGCTCCTCCGCCCTTTGAGTCTGTGTGTGTGTATATATATATATGTGTATATATATATATATATATACACACACACACATACACACAGTATCTCACAAAAGTGAGTGCACCCTTTACAAAAATGTACATATTTTGTTGTAACTTTTTATTTAGATGTATTTTAAATGATAGAGTCGACATTGTCATAAATGTGCAGGCCCAAAATATTTATTCTGTGGAAACAATGTGGCCTACTGGGCGTATCTGAAAAGGGGGGGGGGCAACAAAAGTGAGTACACCCTTTGTACTTTCTCACATTGAAGTGTTATTGTTTTTAGTATTTTGTGTCCACCATTGTTTTTGAGCACAGCAGCTATTCTACTCTGTATGGAGTTGACCAGTGTTCCATATGGCTTTGCTGGGATCCTGTTCCACTCCTCTGCAATGACTTCTCGAAGTTGCGTGATGTTGGACACCTTTCGTCCCTCAACCTTACATTTCAGGATGCCCCACAGGTGTTCTATTGGGTTTAGATCAGGTGACATGCTTGGCCACTCCAACACATTGACCTTCGACTTCTTCAGAAAGGCAGTTGTCTGCTTGGAACGATGCTTCCAATCGTTTTTGTGCTGAAATACAGCTCCTCTCCCAAGTTTTCGCAGGGAGGGTAACATCTTCTCCTTCAGGATGTCACAGTACATCATAGAATCCATGTTTCCCTCTGAACTTGAGCTCTCCAGTACCGGCAGCACTCGTGCATCCCCAAACCATGACACTACCACCACCATGCTTGACAGTAGGGATAACGCAGACGCACTTGTCTTGGTACTGTTCCCCAGGTCGCCGCCAAACACGGTGCACTCAATCAGATCCAAACAAATTGATCTTCGTTTCATCAGATCAGAGGACATGTTGCCAGTAGTACAGGGGCTTCGATTGATGTGCTTCAGCAAACTGTTTGTGAGCTTTCTTGTGGCTCTGCTTCAGGAGAGGCTTACGCCTTGGACGACGCCCACGCAACCCGATACGATGGAGTGTGCGACGTATGGTTTGCGCACTAACAGACTGGCCAGAAGCTGTAGAAATCTCTTCAGCAATCTTGGTGGCACTTTGTTGTCTGTCTTGGAGGACTAGATTCTGAACTTGGCGAACAGTACGTGCAGTCATCTTTGCTGGTCTGCCCTGGCGAGCGCAACTCATTATTGTACACTTCTTGGAGAACCTCTGGATGACCTTGGCCACGGTGTTGGGGCTTACTTTCAAAGAAGCACTGTTCTTCTTGTTTGGCCATCTTTATGTAGGGCAACGATTCGATATTTGACATCTTTCGAGAGCTCTTTTCCATGAGAAGCCATGCTACTTTCTCAATGGCGATTGGTACAGTATTTCCGATGCAATTATTTCTTCAGCAAGCATATAGACAATTACTGCATTAAGTACACTTCTTCATGGACATTGTGTGTATTGTTTGGTGCATATTTGTACCTTTAACACTCTTTGACTTAAATATGCAGAAAATGATGAAAATGGAAGCTGTTTTACCATGCTTGACTTACTTATTGTGCAGACAATAGCAGGGGTGTACTCGCTTTTGTTGCCTCCTCTTTCAGAAATATTCGTAATATGCCACATTGTTTTTATGGAATGGCAGTTTTGTGCCTGCATACAGATTGCAGAATGTCTACTCTGTCATCAACTCTAAGCTTTTGCTTCTCGCACAGCTGCTTAAAAAGTTACACTGAATTCTTTACATATTTGTGCTTGGTGTACTCACTTTTGTGAGATACTGTATATATATATATATATATATATATATATATATATATATATATATATATATATATATATATATATATATATATATTATATTGTTGCGGATTCGCGCCCGCCGGCGTGCTGACGGCCACGTAACTCGAATCGCGGCATGTCGCCCACCGGACGGACAATCCAGTCGTGACCCTCTCGGACTAACGCCGGGAACCAGTCACAGGTGGACCTTTCGGTCTCACCGCGATCGAGCCAATCGGCCCCCGCGTGGGATAGGGTTGCTCGCCAAATTCGACCTACCTAAGTACCCACACGGAGGGTAGACCGGGCGATCGCACCTCGCCGCAGGTCGACTTCGGACACGGGCCACTTAAGCGACCCGTTCCGTACTATCGGGATAACCGAGCGGTGTTATTCGTCGGCCTCGACGGTTCGATTAATTATCGGGCGTCTTAGCCCACGACCAACCCTTTACGTGAAGCAAGATGGGGATTCAATGAAAGAAATGACGAAGCGAAGCGGGAAAACAGTTCAACAATAAGCACATTTATTTCGCGATGAACGGAAAGCACACATTTACAATTCCACCAAAAGCACATGTAAAAGAAGAAGACAAAAAGCAAATGCAACAATGCAGATCTATCCGACTACCGGGCACACTGCAACACTTATACAATTTTACTTCACAGACGGCGCCGACAACACACATTCCCAAAGCAAAAGAAAAGAGAACCACCCTCCAGGATGAGGGGGTAGGCGGGCCTGGGGCCGAGACCGTGTCGGGCCTACCCGTCTGATGATGAGACGCGGAGCGGCGGTGGTGCCTCAACTCCGCGGGCCTCGCGGACAGTGTCTGGTAGGGGGTGGGAAGGGGGCCCCCTTTGTCGCACTATCTCAGCGCGGGGGGGAAACAGGAGGGGGTTGCTGATGCTCGGGGAAAGGAGGATTTCACAAAATCTCGGGTCCCGCGACGAGCGTCTCCACCACGACCTCGGTCGCGCCGCCGGCCTTTCTCTCCGCAGTTCCCCGAATCCGACGCAAGCACCCCCTCGTCCGCCTTCGCCGCCGCCGCCTCTCCACAGCTCCGTCCTCTTCACTCCGACTCCGCGAACTCCCAACTGCGAACTGCTAACTGCGAACTGCTAACTGCGAACTGCTAACTGCGAACTGCTCTCTTCTCCACTTCCAACTGAACTCGTCTGACGAACGCAGTCGTTTTTATAAGCCCCGTGGCTTCGCTCTTTCATCTTTGACCCTCTGCCTCCGACCTTTCACCTCGCTCCCCATTGGCCCGAGGAAAAGTGGGCGTGAATGCTTTTTGATCCATGAATTTGCATATAGCGACCGCCCTCCAACGCCCTGGAGGCGGGGCCAAATCGCCCCTCGCTCACCGATTGGACGGAACAAAAGTGGGCGTGAGTCGTTTTTGATCCGTTTTTCTGCGGAAGGTCCGTGATGTTTCTGAACAGGCTGCTCGGTGCGCGCCCCGCACGAGTCCAGCATCGGTGCCCACGAGTGGCGCGAGATGACGGTGATGCGATGGTGGCGAGTTGTGACGGTAAAGGTGGTGGCGGTTGTGGTGAAGCGGCGTTGTGGTTGGTGGTTGTTGTTGTGAAGTGGCGTTGTGGTTGGTGGTTGTTGTTGTGATGGCTGTTGAGACGTGGTTGGTGGTGGTTATAATGGCGGCTGGTCCAAAATAAAGATAGTAAAAGAAAAACGGCTATCCTGAAGAGTCGCAGCCCTCATGAATGACATTTATTCCCTCTAGACAACGGGTTTGGGCCTAACTACACATATACTTACCGAGATGTCTCACCTAAGGGACCTGAATGGTGGTTTGTGAATTTCGTCAACCACAACAATATATATATATATATATATATATATATATATATATATATATATATATATATATATATATATATATATATATATATATATATATATATATATATATATATATAAACAAGTTGACATGTTTATTATGTCATGATTTATTTGGCAAAGACTACTCTGGCAGAAAGTTTTAATCAAAGCTGAGTTACCTTCATGCAGTGTGCCTTTGACACAAGGCACTGATTTAAGTCAACAAGAATTCCGCTCTTCATTTCCACGGTGCTACTCCCATTGGCTGTTAAATGCTTGCCTCCTTTCTCGGTGAAATGATGGCTAATTTGTACCCTTGCATGTTGCGTCTGCTGTTCTCTGATTATAATACATGCACATGTTGAATTAATCTTCACTTGATTGGTGTGGAACAGATCAACCTGAGAAAAACATGGGGGAAATGCATGTTTGATTAAGACTCAAGTGTTGATGGGTGACTGATGTCTGTTTGTGAGAGGGTCTCATTCAAAAGTGAATGTGTTTGTGTTTGTTCTTTCCGCACTAGATGGCCACACACACACACACACACACACACACACACACACACACACACACACACACACACACACACACACACACACACATACACACACACACACACACACACACACACACACACACACACACACACACACACACACACACACACACACACACACACACACACACACACACACACACTCACTCTAATTGATGATTTTATTGCACCCAGGTTACGATTTCTCGGCTGTCTTGGCTTGGTTTGCTGAAAGAGTCGACCGCATCATCTTGCTATTTGATGCCCACAAGTTGGACATTTCTGACGAATTCTCGGAGGTGATTCAAACCATCAAAGGTCATGACGAGAAGATCAGGGTGGTTCTGAACAAAGCAGACCAAATAGACACGCAACAACTGATGAGGGTGTACGGTGCACTCATGTGGTCATTGGGCAAGGTGATCAACACTCCGGAAGTCGTCAGGGTTTACATCGGTTCATTCTGGGCCCAGCCACTACTCATGGCAGACAACCGGCGACTCTTTGAGATGGAAGCACAGGACCTGTTCCGGGATATCCAGGGACTACCAAGGAATGCTGCTATACGCAAACTCAATGACCTGGTGAAGCGTGCTCGGCTTGCCAAGGTAATTGATGCCTGTGCAAGTGAAAATTGAGCTGTAGTTATTGCTTTCCTCTGGCACATGCATGCAAAACACCATCGGGATTAGCCCTCATAAAAACAACTTTAGCTTTCTTACCTGTTGTCCCTGGATTCACCTTGTCCTTTAAACTTATTTACTTGCAGATTTTGAGCTGAGTTTTGTGTTCAAATTATTTAGACAACTTTCTTAAAATCAACTGCCTGGTAACCCAAACAATTGGGGCCAAATTTACGAAAGATGCTTAGCGAGAGCGTCTTACTAACACGCGTCTAACCCTTAAACGGTGACAAAACATCGTTGTATGGGCACAGATAATTTTCCGTTTAAATAACAATTTACAAAGGGAGATAAAGAGCTGATTAGTTGTGTGTGCCTAAGTTATGATTCACTGCCTTTTAAACATCTCTTTTGTTCAGTGCGCCATATAGAGGTTAGCTTACCAATTCACCTAAATGACTCTGCATTGGCCTCACTATGTCAATTTTTAGTTTGTGTTTAATTGACGACAACATGCCGACAAAATTTAAAAAAAAAAAAAAAGAGGAGACAAATTTTCATGAGATCAACGAATGGGTTTAATCGAAGTAATCGAAGCTCACCAAGGAACAATCCAATACGGGAGAAGCCTGACAAATTTGATTGTCGTACTACTTCAGAGGATTGCATCTATCCTTGAAGATTCTCAATACATGTTGGCAAACTGCCCTCTTCATATCCCCTTCTGCCTCCTCTTGAGCTAATTCAAGCACTCCTAAATTCACTGTCCGAGACGCGACGTGTAGAAATTTCTTTGTTATTTCAACGCTTGTGATTAGGCTTTGATCTGCATTAGATATAATCGCTCTTCGGTGATTGGTGATTAACTTTGAACTGGTGATCATCGCACGATTATGTACAGTTGAACTCTTAAATTCCTTTTGTAAATTTGGCCCATGGTGTATTAGACAGTATCATTTGATGCATGTTATTTTACTCGTGTAGTGTTCGTAGTCTATGTGCATGTGACAGTAGTGTATATTTGGTGGCATCGGTTGTTTTTCGCACTCACTCCTGTTTGTCAAGGACAATATGCTTCTCTCCTTCCATCAATGGAAGATGGTAAATTGCAGAGGAAGTTGTCCACTCTTCCATGTGCGGGCTTTTTGGGGTTGGCGGGTGGGGGGGGAGGCATTGCTGAGTCTCATGTGAGTCTCACATGCCATGTACCCAGTGGTTGGCACTTGGTGTTCTCAATCCTTGACTCAACTGTTCTTAAAAGTATTTTAAACCTTTTTATTCACTTTTATTTAATTTTAAAATGTTGATTTCTTTTTTTTTTAGAATTGCTCAATTGTTTTAGCAAAACATAACCTTGAAAAGGTAAAAGTTTAACGACGAGAAGTCGATCGAGCTGGTGAGGACCATGAAGTTATTTTTATTTATTTAAAGTCCATGATCTGTGCTGTGGCAAACAACAAGCAACAGGTCCTTTGTTGTTGGAGTTAAAATTCCTTCCTCAATTCGTTGTTAACTTCCTAAATTTAAGTCACGTTTCATATTTACGAGTAGCGAATGTCTTTGTAACAATGAAAGATGGAGTAACTTTAACACTTGTTTTAGTTTTGTTTTGAGAGTTATTTCCTTTAAATTTTTGTTTCCAGATTGTCCTTTATATAACCTGCAAACTCCTTATCAACCAAGTGTTTGTGGCCACAATCCACTATGACTGTTTGCACTCTGTTTCTTTGGTTTTTATTTTTTTTATTTTTAACTTTAAGTGTTGCAGCAGGAAGTCAATTTCATTGAGTGGACTAGCATCAGATCGAGCAGGCAGATTGGTTCGCCTTTATGGTCATTAATGAACCAACTGCGTTTTTACCGATTCATCAATGGTGTGGCAGTTCTTCTGAAACCAATTGGAGTTCATGAAGCTTAGAATCCAAATTGCTAATCTAGCTGCCTTCAGCTGGATTTGAATCCACAACCTCTGGGATGCTTTTGCAGTCTCCTCACCAACAAGCCACCAATGTAACCAGAGGTATTTGTGTTGTAGTCAAGGTAAGATTCAGCGCTCTGGTTTTCATCACGGTGAGTGATTATACGATGTTGCTGTGGGCAAAGAGGAACTTGCACTCCAGATTTGACCTCTAATAAAATAATTGATTGTGAAATTAATTTGAACTGTACTTTACAAACAAGGGTGGATCAATATTGCCATGTTGGTGGGAAAGGAAAAGTTAATTTGCAAAAGAATAATTACAGAAATGAAGAAGGTATGGTGTATAACAAGGAAGTTGCAAATGTTGAGAGAAGGGAGGGCAGAGTGATGGTGATGCAAGTGAGATGAATTGTGTACCAATGTACATCCATGTTAGGGCTATCCACATATTTAATCGAAATAAAATAAAGGGTTGAATTTTACATCCATCTCATGTTTAACTTTTTCATTCCTCTTTATCTGTGCCAACGTAGTGGTTAGCATCATGCCTTCTGTGCTGTACTTGTTTACATGGCTTCTGATACCTTGCAGGTCCATGCATACTTGATCAGCTCACTGAAGAAAGAAATGCCTTCTGTGTTTGGAAAAGAAAACAAAAAGAAAGAGTTGATTTCACGATTGTCTGAGATTTATACTCGTGTGGAGAAGGAACACCAAATATCACGTGGTGACTTTCCCAGTTTGGAGAAAATGCAGGTATAGTACCTTCTCTGTTGTTTAACTGATATAATTTTGAGAGGTCTGTGTTAAGATATTGCCATTGAAGATGTTTTAGGATCGTGCTACTGTTAATATTCCATATGGGTAACTTGGCAAAATACTTTATTTATTATCCCAATGCTTTTTGAAAAAAAAAAACAGAGATATTGTAGTCTCTGTCTCTGTCTGTCTCTGTCTCGTTGAGGTGGAAATTCACCAAACTTGGAAGTTATGAATTATGATCACCACTTGGCAAGGTGTGAAAGCTTTTTTTGTTTTTGATGCTGCCTCCTGGTGTGGGGTCAAAAAGTCAAATACCCGAAAATCTCTCGAGCTATTGTTGGAGCACAACCTTGGTGCCGTCGAGTCTGGCAGTTCACTCGGGCAGACTGGGACAGCAAGCAGCCAACGTACTTCAGTACTGGTCTGTCATATCTACTCCCCCGATATTAATTTAGCCTGGGAATTATTCCATAGAAACCTCTATATCTCATCTCATCCCATCTTCAATTATCCTACCTTTCTTCCCACCCATGGTTCACCGAGCTCTGAAACTACTTCCATTCTCTTCCTGGAAAGCAAACCCAAATGGAGGAAATCTGAGATCATTCCAGAAAGTCCACAAGTATGTGTCCACTCCTTGGAGAGCCAGAAAACATCTGTCCAACCTCAAGACTGAACTTTCAAACTTGTCTCCCTCCTCTAAAACCTGGTGGCACCATGTCAAATCTGTCTCTGGAGTATGCTCCCCTTCCATCCCTTCCATCCCTTCCCTCTCTTCAAATGACACCACAGCTGACTCAGCTCATGAGAATGCTGAATGCCTCAATTCTGGGTTTGCTTCACAATCTTATGTCCCAAACCCCTCACTATGTTTGGAGTTGGGGGACACAAGAAGGTATGAGAACAGCATGATTTTGGCCCCTGGGACCTTTATGCATGGTCAAAATGTCAAATACCAAAAACTACAATTGCGGGCACATTTTAAAACATTTTAAATGAAACTTTGTTATTGCAAACCCATCCTTCCCTGTCGTATCCAACTACTCCTGGATTCTATCTTTTGTGCCTGAGAAGGTGGCGAATGTTCTTTCAACCCTTGACTCTGACTGCCACTAGACCTGATGGCATCAACTTGTGTGGCCTAAAAACCTGCTCTGCTGCTCTTGCACATCTTCTCTCTGCCATTTTCACCTTGTCATCTTCCATCTATTTGGAAATCTACCAACATCACAGGCATGACATTAAAAAGGTGCAAAACTGATCCCCTCAACTACAAACTTATCAGTTTACTTCCAATCATTACCAGTCATGGAATCTGTCATTGCAGTTGATATGAAATAATTACTTTTCTCCAACAACTTCATCTCATATCACCAATTCAGATTCAGACCAGGTCACTCTACTTTGAACATGCTGCTTCCACTCTTAACAATGGCTGGAGGCCATTAATGACAGACATGAGATTCAGCGTGGTCTCTGGACATATCTGTGCTTTCAATTCAGTCTGGCATCCTGCCTTGCTCTCCAAACTCTCTGCCTATAGCATACAAGGCCAACTCCACTCTTGGGTTACTGACTTCATCCACTCTCATGGCCAATGTATGGCTCAACGGTATCCTTTCTTCTCCACTCCGTCAAGGCTGGAGTGCCTCAAGGCAGTGTTCTGGGCCCCCATTCTATTCCTAATCTTCATCAATGATCTTTCTCACACTGGAAAATCCTCTATTTCTTTGCTGATGACTCTACCCTCTGCTGTGATGTTCCTCATCCTTTGAAGAGATGGGCAGGAACCTCCTTTCTCTCTCTTTCTCTCTCTCTTTCTCTCTCTTTCTCTCTCTTTCTCTCTCTTTCTCTCTCTTTCTCTCTCTTTCTCTCTCTTTCTCTCTCTTTCTCTCTCTTTCTCTCTCTCTTTCTCTCTCGTTCTCTCTCGTTTTCTCTCTCTTTCTCTCTCTTTCTCTCTCGTTTTCTCTCTCTTTCTCTCTCTCTTTCTCTCTCTTTCTCTCTCTTTCTCTCTCTTTCTCTCTCTCTTTCTCTCTTTGTCTCTTTGTCTCTTTGTCTCTCTTTCTTTCTCTCTTTGTCTCTCTTTCTCTCTCTCTTTCTCTCTCTTTCTCTCTCTTTCTCTTTCTCTCTCTCTCTCTTTCTTTCTCTCTCTTTTTCTTTATTTCTCTCTCTTTCTCTCTCTTTCTCTCTCTTTCTCTCTCTTTTTCTTTCTTTCTCTCTCTTTCTTTCTTTCTCTCTCTCTTTCTCTCTCTCTCTCTTTCTCTCTCTCTTTCTTTCTCTCTCTCTCCCCGCAACAAACCTCTCAGAAGGCGTCACTTGTACTCTTGGGTTTCACTCTCAGCCATGATATCTGTTGGGTAAGCCACATTTCAAAGTTGATCTCCAAAATGCAGTCGCTAACTGGGCATCCTCAGTCATAAAGTCCTTCCTTAGCACACCTGAACTTCTGTCCACCTACAAGGCCTCCATTCACAGCTTGGAGTACTGCTTTCCCCTCTGTGCTGATGCCCCTGCCTCGCACCTTTTTCAACTTTACGCTGTGGAAACCAAGTCCTTCAAGATTATTGGAATCTCCCGCGGTGAAGCTGAATTGATGGGCGTATCACTTTGCCATCGCCGACAGGTCGGTGGTCTCTGTCTTCTTCCACATCCTTTCAGGTCTTGCAACCTTTGCGTTCTCCATGCTTTGACTCCCCAGATATCTGCAGAGTGCATGCAATCCACCAGCAATCCCCTTCTAGTAAAGCTCCCAAAATTCGGAATTGCTGTTTATTTTCACTGATTTGGTCCTCTATCTTTATTTATTTCCTTCCTGTGGAACCAATTTCCACATTCTCTTCAATCTCCTTGTTCCCACCAGGTCTTCAAGACAGCTGTGCACCACCCTCTCAGATCATCCCCCATCCAAAACCATGATCTTTTCTACACCCGTTAAACCACCCACCCCATCCCGAAAGTTTGCTTTTGTATCCATCTCGTCAACCACTTGTGTTGTCCCTTGCCCGCATCCCTCATTTGTCCATCTCCATCTATTTTTAGCTCGCATGTTCGAATAACAGAGAGCTATAGCAATACCCCTGGTGTGAGCATCAGCGTGAGCGTGAAAACGTTAAAGTTTCTGGTGCAAGTTATTTTTCCTTTCTAATGTTTTTATCTACCACACTTTTTTATACGCCCGATATATATATATATATATATATATATATATATATATATATATATATATATATATATATATATATATATACATACATACATACATACATACATACATACATACATACATACATACATACATACATACATACATACATACATACATACATACATACATACATACATACATACATACATACATACATACATACATATCAGGCCGTATAATGTGATGTCCATCCGTTCCTGTCGGCACTCTAACTCCCAAAGTTTTCAACTTTCACGCTTCATATTTGGTACAGACTGTGGAGACGGTGTGTAGTGACATACGTTCGTCATCTAAAGTGGTTGCCATGGCAACCAGGATGCTGTTTTCCATCCGTTCCTGTCTGCACTCACTCCCAAAGTTTTCAACTTTCACGTTTCATATTTGGTACATAGATACAGACTGGAGACGGTGTGTCGTGACATACGTTCGTCATCTAAAGTGGTTGCCATGGCAACCAGGATGCTGTTTTCCATCCGTTCCTGTCTGCACTCACTCCCAAAGTTTTCAACTTTCACGTTTCATATTTGGTACATAGGTACAGACTGTGTGTCGTGACATACGTTCGTCATCTAAAGTCGTTGCCATGGCAACCAGGATGCTGTTTTCCATGTAGTAGCACAATTCTGTATATACCTTCTTGTTCAGGCGTATATTGTGCTCACTTGCACTCTTGTTACTGATTACAATATACAAATACATATATTGCTTTAAAATTATTTGGATCGGACTTCACTGCAATGCCTTATAAAAAATATTAATTATTAGACACGTCTTTTTAAAACGATAAATGTATAAACAGGTGAGCATTTTGTATAAAGCATTTTGATATTTATAAAGATAAATGTATAAAGCATTTTGATTTGTAAAAGTGAGCATAGCGAAGCAACGTTTTTGTCTATGTAAGGAGGATTGAAGATTATAAAGGTCAAGTTGTATAAGGGTTCATCTGTTCTCTCTCTTTCTCTCTCTCTTTCTCTCTCTCTTTCTTTCTCTCTCTTTCTTTATCTTTCTTTCTCTCTCTTTCTCTTTCTTTTTCTTTCTCTCTCTTTCTTTTTCTTTCTCTCTCTCTCTTTCTTTTTCTTTCTCTCTCTCTCTCTCTTTCTTTTTCTTTTTCTTTCTCTCTCTCTTTCTTTTTCTTTTTCTTTCTCTCTCTCTCTTTCTTTTTCTTTCTCTCGTTATCTGGAATGGCAAATGCTGCATCACATCACTTGAGATGCTCCACCAGAGATCATCTTGACCAAATGACAATTGTTTACACAATCAATGCGGTAGTTAATGTTTCCTCTGGCCAGATGCATTCATTGTGCCAGCTCTGAGTACCTACAAAGTTATGGATCAATTACATCAACATTTGCTCTTGTGTCAGTGTTTGTTGCCAATGCAAAACTGAAGTTGTGACATCCAAATGATATTTTGGCTCTTGGATGTTGCCATCCATCTAAAAGCAAGACGTGATTCCCTATCTTGCTCGTCTTGCCAATCCATTCATCTTGAGTGAGACGTCCTTCGAAACGTTGCAACAGATCAATGTGATCAAGTCGTTCTGTGCATTATTTATTTTCGTCTAAACTGATGAAACTGCAGCAAAAGCCATGCAAGAATATGAGCAAGCTCAGCTGGGAATGGTGTGCTCTGAAGTTTAAATGGTGTAGATAATTGTCTTGCGTGGACCAACTTTATGAAAATTACTGCAGCTTCAGTTTTACACTCACCTCTAAACCATCTCACCTGGATTATAAACTCATCCCATTGTTTCACGTGCGGGGTGATTCATGGATGCGTGTGCCATCCCCTTGATGGACGTTAATCCGGGTGTCCCATCTGCCGGCATTAGTTGGTGGGTGTTAAAGATCCCATGGTGTCCTTCATGAAGACTTGGTGAGCTATAGCCGGCACCATGAATAAATTCCTGCCCTAACTCTCGTCGAACGTCAGGCCTAACCAACCGGTTTGTGAAAGAATCGGGTCCAACTTTCTCCAGTCAACCCCACAAGAATGTGGGAATAGTTGTGGCCGTTAACGAAGAAGACCGCAGCGTCGGTTGCTATAAATTCTCCCTTCGTAATTGCCAACAAACCACCAGGAAATTGTTCTCACATAACACTCTGTGAGGAATTGCATTTCTTTGCATTAATAGAGAAGCATTGGATGGTCTTTGCACTCACAATTAATGTGATCAGAAGACTCGATGCATGCTATTAAGTTCACTGACAAGACTGGCCTTCTGTTCATTGTAATGTTTGAGCTTTGTTTGGTGTGCTTTGTAATACTGCATTGCATGATTGATTATACATGTAATATTTTATGTACGGATTTGGAATGTCGTCATTCCTGTGCACTATCATTCAGTCTGACATTGCCATTGACTTTTCACTTGCAATTTCTGTCCTTCCAGGAAGTACTCCAAAATCAAGACTTTGTGCGCTTCCACCCATTAAAACCGCGCTTGTTAGAGGTGGTCGATGACATGCTCGCCAATGACATTTCACGCCTCATGGTGCTCGTGCGCCAGGAAGAGACCCAGGCTCCGACGCAGCTCGTCTCCGGTGGGGCATTCGAGAGCACGCATAACGGTCCATTTGGACAGGGGTACGGTGAAGGTGCCGAAGAAGGTGTGGATGAGCCCGATTGGGTGGTTGCACGTGATAAACCCAAATACGATGAGATTTTCTACATGCTGTCGCCTATCGATGGTAAAATTACTGGTGCTAATGCCAAGTTGGAGATGCTGAAGTCGAAGCTGCCTAACATGGTGCTCGGAAAGATCTGGAAACTCTCAGATGTTGACCACGATGGTATGTTGGATGATGACGAGTTTGCACTTGCCAACCATCTTATCAGGGTTAAGTTGGAAGGTCACGAGCTGCCTGCAGAGCTGCCAAAACATCTCGTGCCCCCATCCAAGCGCAAAGCCCACATGCAGCAATGAGGGATCAACTATCACAATCTATGGCCAGAGGAAAGTGCTGCTTTTCAAGTGATAAGGTGGAATGAGGATTCTTCTTTCACTGGAGCTGTTTTGGTTTTTCTTAGTTGGCTATACATATATAAATATATAGAATCTTTTGGTTTTTTTTTTGTCAATGGCTAGCACGTTTGGGGAGGAAATCGTTTGTTGTTTTTGGGTCAATCTGTCCGATGCCAAGAATGAACCCTCATTCCATTTGTTCCCATAATGTAGCTTCATTCTTTCAAAAAAAATTTTTTCCTTTAGTTTGGTTGGCCGTCTTCTGGACTAGCATTTTTGTTTTTCTATCACATTATTGCAGATTTTGCACTCAAACCGACACCCATGAAGCTGCCGTCTCTTGGGGATTTTACGAAGTCCTTTCTAGGAGTTTAAGGGGCTAGGTGTTGCTTTGCAGCTCAACCTGTAGCAAAGTTTGAAGGTCACATTTGCACATCACTGATCCACGTGCAGCGTTTGTCCGGTACATTGTGGTCAGAGGCCACGTCGTTATGTATGCGTGGTGACGGAAAGCAGGTGGTGGTGAACGCTTTTGGGGAGAGAAATTGGGGAAAATGAAGGTTGCAGGGAGCATAGGGAATGAACGGAAGGGTGGGAAGGAAGAAGTATGTGCGGGAGCATGCTAAGGTGTTAAATCGTGGAGATTGTTTTAATATGTAGTTGGTGGATATAGGTGGGGTTGGGAGGAGGGGGGTGGTGGACCTCTGACCTCAAGTTCTCCCGTTTTTGTGTACAGAATGGATAGCTCTTAAAGAAATACTGTCAGCATTAGTCACTTGTGCATGGATATTACAAAGTTGTAATATCCACTTCCTGCTTGATGCAATTGGGGATTTTTCGTTTTTTCTTTCTGCAATCTGGGTTTTCTTTTTGAATGCAAGTTCCATCGAACAATCACCAGTGTAAACCTATGCAACTGGGTAGTGAATTGGTTTGCTTTGTTTAAAAAGTCTTCCCTTCTTTTTGTTGTTTGTTTTTTTTTGTCTGTTGGCTTACACTGCATTGTAGATTCATCAAACATTGGCCTTCATGTGATTTTAAAATGTTTTTGCAATATGTTGTCAATGCAATACACCTGTGGGTTGAGAAATGTAAAAAATAAAATTCCTGCTAAATTGGTGTGCTAATTTTGTGATGTGGTTCAAGGTTCCTCGAGCAAATGATCCCACAACCCGGATTTCTCCTTTCCGGGAAAAACTTTCCACTCGACACTCCTTGAAATGTAACCCGAGATGAGAAATGCGAAGAGGATGAGAGTCTTTTTATTTTAACACCCAAATCTATAAACCAGGAAGCTGTGTGCATGTATGCGTGACTAAAGGCCCAGTCACACCTTGACGTTTTAGCCAGCAATGGCAACGTATCAAAATGTATGTAAAACGCTGGCTTACGCTGAACTTTTGATGTTTTTTTTTTTTTTTTAAGATTCGGACGTATGCATAACATATTAGTAACGGACACAGAACGTTTCGTTGTCTTATCGATAACTTATACCAACGAATGCTTAGCCTGTTGTCGGCGTTCACAACCTCTGCCCAATGATAGTCTAACTTATGCATAGCGCGCTGCACGTATCGCCGACGATCACGTGGCGTAGCCTATTAAAAGGCTGCCGCACAATGATCCAAATCATAACCACCGGAGAAATGGAAGTGTCAACATCGCAGTCACACCTTGGCGATCTTGCCAGCGTATGTCGACCTCTGAAAAATGTGTCTAAAACGCTGGCTAACGTCGAATACGGTATGGGTAAGTTTGGTATACGTGAATAGATCGCTAAAGTACGCTATCATACGTCGTAGTAAGTGGAGTACGTCTTGAAATTTTAAACGTGTTAAACATTTTACGACGTACTTGCCGTATGCCTCACACGGTCTGCATGCGATGGGAATAAGTTGTACGCACGATATGCGATCGTTGGCACACGTCGACAAAAGTTATTGTAAGTTACTCATAAGTCGAAACGCATCGAGGTAATGGTTAGCGTCAGTGTTCCAGACTCCCTGGTTTTTTTTTTTGTTTTGTTTGTTTGGTTTTTTTTTTGTTTTGTTTTTTCTTCGGTATGACGGTGATGTTGACACTTCGATTTCTAGTGCAGTTATCATAAAATATAATTAATAGGCTGCCGCTCAATGATTTAAATCATAACCACACTAGAAATCGAAGTGGCAACATCACCGTCATATCGAAGAAGAAAAAAAAAAACGGAGTCTGGAACACTGACGCTAACCATTACCTTGATGTGTTTCGACTTATGAGTAACTTACAAGTAACGTGTGTCAACGATCGCGTAACGTGCCTACAACACGTTACTCATAGGTTAGAAATAAGTTTCGGGTACGCTAAACATTACCTCGACGTGTTTGGACTTATGATTAACTTACAAGTAACGTGTGTCAACGATCGCATAACGTGCCTACAACTTATGGCCAGCGTAGCAGAACTTGTGAGTCATATGCTGGCATAAGTCATAAAATTTCAAGCATGCTAAATTTTGAGGACAACCGCAAAGTACAACGATGAAAGCCAGCGTACTACGACGTATGGCAGTGTTTTTCAGCGTGCTCTCAATGCTTCCAAAACTTACCCATAACGTATTTGACGTGTGCCAGCGTTTTAGACAATTTTTTCAAAAATCGGCATAAGCTGGCTAAAACGTCAAGGTGTGACTGGGCCTTAACACTGAGGAACATGTACTGCTGTGCACAGTCGTTCTTAAATGTAAAAAAAAAAAGGTTGACATTTTATTTTAAAAATGAAGGCTCCACAATCTTTATAGCTGCCATTCTGACGCATCCCCATCCCCTCTGCGTGATTTACACCTGGTGTTGTCCCCCCCAAAGTGGAGGGAGGCATCACATGACTGCAAAATGCAAAAGGTTACATCCATTGTCGGTTTTATTACCTCCGCTACCGAAAGTTTTCACCCGTCTCTGTCTTTGTTTGTTTTTTGGGGTTTTTTTGTATACCTTGTCGAGGCTCGTATGAGAGCCAATGCACAGCAAGGGGAGCATGAGACGAGAGGTGGGAGTGGGAAGGACAAAACAGTGGGGAACAGAGACATTAGGATATCTGTGGAAGGGAGAGGGAAGGGGCAGGGAACTTGGGGGAATACAACATGGACATTACATGGACTTTCAGGAAGGAAAGCAGGGAATTTGAAGGAGGTGGACTTTGATGGATTATCGGGGGTAGAAAAGATCGAGGATTTGGATGGGGGATGGTAGGTGGTGGTGAACAGCTGTTTTGAAGGCCTGGAGGGAAGAATGGGATTGAATAGAGTGAGGGAGTTTATTCCATGGGTGGGGAAAAAGAGGAATGAAAGAGTGAAGGTGAGCAGTGATTCGTGATTTTGGTAGTTTTACCAGAAGGGGGTTGTTGGTGGACCTTGAGCACCCTGCGGAAATGTGGTGAGGACAAATCGCAGAGAGAGCAGGGGAGGCGTGGCTGGAGAGGAGACAGGAGAAGACAGAAAGACCATTGACCTGCCTGCAGTGAGAGTGTGAGAGGCCCAAAAACTCAGCCTCATCGTGGGAGATACCAATGATCCGAAATGCCTTGGTTTCCATAGCGTGAAGCCGAGAAAGGTGGGAGGCAGGAGCACAAGCCCAGAGGGGAGAGTATAACTCCATCAGGCTGCGGACGAAAGCTTTGTATATGGTCAGGAGCTTAGGTGGGCCGAGGAAGGACTTTGCACGACGGAGAATTCCCAGTCGGCGACTGCATTTGGAGGTGAGGTTTGAAATGTGACTTTCCCAGGAAAGGTCATGGTAGATAGTGAGACCCAAAAGCTTGAAAGAAAGGACTTCTTCCAGAGGATTGTTGAAAAAGTGGATGGGGAGTTTTCTAAATGGTCCTTTCAGAGAGACAAAGTGAGAGTGTAAGATTTGTCCGGATTGAAAGACATGTTCCACGTGTTGGGCCAGTTTGTGATTTTACCCAGATCTGCAGTGAGTGAAGAAGCTGCTGCTTGCCGGTTTGGGGGATTACAGATGGTACGGCAGAGGGTGGAGTCATCAGCAAAGAGATAAAGAGGATTTTCCAGAGGGTCGGAGAGATCATTGATGAAAACCAGAAAAAGAACAGGGCCCAGAACGCTACCTTGAGGAACAGCCTGGACAGGAAGAGGGGATGACAGAACTCCATTTAGGGCCACACGTTGACTGCGACAAGAGAGGAAGTCTGCGAGCCATGAGTGGAGATGGCCTTGGATACCATAGGAAGAGAGTTTGGTGAGCAGAGCAGGGTGCCAGACCGTGTCAAAAGCACGCGATATGGCTCTGATTTCATGTCCGACATTGAGGACTTCCATCCATTGTTGGGAGAGCAGAAGGATCCTATCCAGGGTGGAGTGACCTGGTCTGAAACCAAATTGATATGGAGAAGAAGAAGGAATTAATGTCTGAAGCGATGATATTTTTCATAACCTTGCTGATGATTGGCAGAAGGCTGATTGGTCTGGAGTTGCAGGGATATGTTTTTGCACCTTTTTTATGCAGGGCAGTAATGTTTGCTGATTTCCAAGCAGATGGCAGATGACCTTGAGCAAATGAGAGGGTGAATAGAACAGAGAGAGGGTAAACAAGAGCAGAAGAGCAGGTTTTTAGGCCACGTGGGCTGATGTCGTCTGGACTGGTTGCAGAATCTGAGTTGAGGTTTCACAGCAAGCTCTCCACCTTGTCAGGAGAAAAGGACACAGAGTCCAGGGATAGTTGGGTGTGACTGAGTAAGGTGGGTAGAGAAAGTGATGGGTTTTTGACGCAAGATTTAGCTGCAAACACCGAGTTTAGGCGTTCAGCCTTTTCACGTGCGGTATCAGCAGTGCGGCCATTTGAGGTAAGGGAGGGGATGGAGGGGGAACATGCATCAGAAACAGATTTGATTCGACGCCACCAGCCTTTTGAGGAGGGAGAGAGGTTTGAAAGTTTGGACTTGAGCTTGGAAAGATGTTGTTTTCTGGCTCTCCTGAGGGTAGATACACACCTGTTCTGAGCTTTATGGAAGGAACTTTATGGAAGGAACTGGGATTACCCTCAGTTGGGTTTGCTTTCCATTAGACAAAGGCAAATTGTTTCAGGACAACTGCCTCACCACAAGCTTCAGTGAACCAAGGGTGGGAGGAAGGGTAAGACAACTGAAGATGAGAGGGGATAAATCTGTGCATGAGGGAGAGCAAGTTTCTTTGAAAGAATTCCCAGGATGAGTTGATGTTGGAGAAAGTCGCAATAGGAGAGTCTACAAGTTTGATAGCTGCTTGGAGACCCTGCCAGTCAGCTTGATTGAAATGCCAGACTCGACGGCGGTGAGGTGGTTCTCTGATAATAGCCAGAGAGATGTCCACTTTGACAAGGACGTGGTCAGAAGAACCGATTGCAGCGGAGGAATAGCAGCAGATATTGTCAGGGAAATTTGTCAAAATCAGATCCAGAAGAGATGGAGTACCATTAGTTGAGATCCGCGTCAGGAAGTTGACCGATTGAGTCACAGAAAGCTTTTGCTGAAGTGCCATGATAGGTGAGAGAGGTACCCACACCTAGCCAACTGGCATGATGACAATTGAATTTACCACATATGAGGAAGAGAGTTTGGATGAGAGGATAGAAGTTGGTCCATGTTTTTGGATAGTGAGGTGTAAATGGAGTCATCACTATTTGGTGGACGGTACAGTACACATATGAACATGAGGTGGGAGTGGAGGGGAAGCAGTAGCCAGAGGTATTCCTGGGGGTGTGAGGGAGTGAGGACAGTGCATGGAGAGTGAGGAATAGAGTCTTTGATGAAGAGAGCAACTCCTCCACCAAGACGAGGCTCAGGTCTGTCATACTGGAGGAGGGAGTAACCAGGGAGAGATATTTGGGAGTCAGACATGTCTTGGGGGAGGAAAGTTTCTGTTAGGAAGATTATGTCTGGGTTGTCAGTGGCAACCTGTATGGAAAGATCTGAAAGGTTTGAGCGAAGGCCCCAGATATTTGAGGTCCACACTGTTAATGAAGAGGGAGGGGAGGAGGCAGCTGTATTGAAGTTGCAAAAAAGGTGCAGGGTGTGGGAGGGGGAGGGTAGGACAAGGGACGAGTGGGGGACGTAAGGAGGGTTGTTGAAAGAGTGGGGGGATTGCAGAATCTCTTGGGGAGGGGGCTGGATGAGAAGGAGAAAAGAGTCTGTGGTGCTGGGGGAGAGAGTGGACAAGAGAGGCAGTTGAGGATTTGAGGAGGTGGAGTGAAGAGATGGAGGTGAGAGGGCAGTGGAAGGAGGCAGCTTTGTGGATGAGAGGGGGGGCAACTTTGAGAAGGGTGAGTGAGGGGGGTGAATGATGAGAGAAGGGTGAGTGGGGAGAATTGAGGGAGAAAGGTGAGGGGAGTTTTTGAGAGAAGTGAGGGGGAGGCTTGGAGGGTGTAGAGTGTGATGGTTGCTTTGAGAGTGAGGGGTGAGTTGGCACTGAAATTGGAAAAAAGAATGGTTGATGGAAAGTGATCATTCATTGCAAACTGGGTTTTTTAAGTTAGAGATGTGAATAAACACATTTCTTGATGGATGCAATAAAGGCTAATTAAGAGAATGGAGAGAAGAAACGCTGTAACAGTTGGACTTTTTGGCAAGGTATGAAGGAAAGGTCGAATTGAGAGCAGTCTGTTGAAATAGTCGGAGTAGTGCATTATGATACAGTAAAGAGTACCACACGTGTGAAAAAGGAAGATGAAGCATTATAAGAGATCGTTTTTATTATCCCCCGCCGCGTGGCGGAAGGGGGATATTGTCACCCAGGTCGTCCGGCTGTCCGTCCGACCGTCCGTCAACATTTATAGCTGTGAGTGTGATAACTCATAAACTGTTCGCCATATCGATATGAAATTTTAGTCACACATGTACCACCTGAAAAGGATGAACCCTATTGATTTTTGGCATGGCCGGATCCAAGATGGCCGACTGGGGCGGCCATCTTGAAAAAATGTTTTTTCGCCATATCGATTTGAAATTTGGGTCACACATGTACCACCTGAGAAGGAAGAACCCTATTGATTTTGGGCGTGGCCGGATCAAAGATGGCCGACTGGGGTGGCCATCTTGAAAAAAATTTTTTTTTGTAATAAATGGAAAACTGCTTATCTGATTTCAATTATTTTTGGTTACTACGTTCCTCACCCCTGGGGAACTTTTTCGAGATGATGACCAAATGGTGTCTTGTTTCCAGTTCACCTCCCTCATTATCTGGAATATGTATGACCTTTTTCATTCAATGGTGGGGAATTAAACATCTCTGATGGTATTTTTTTTATTATTATTGTTGTTTGAGAGAGTTTTCATCAGATTAGGTCATGGAAGTGTTGCAGAGAAAATTGAGGTGAATGGTGAAATTGGATCGGTAAATGCAGGGGGTGTAAACAGATCACGTGGTTATGGGAGAAGCACTTGGCTATGGGAGGTGTATAGTCAAAAGTGAAATTATTTATTTTAAATAAGGATTGCAAAACTTTTGGAAAAGGGAAGGTTGAAGTAAAATTGTGGAAGTGTGTGGTGAATTTGGAACGGTAAACGCAGTGTGAAGCTGCTGGGTCGATGAAAAGTACCAGGAAGAGTTGAGAGAGAGACGTGGTTACAGGACGTGTCGAGATCGAAAGGATGCAAGGAAGAATAATTTTTGATGTATTTTTGAAGAGCAGGTAAGATTCGGGAATGGAAGGTTGTAGGAAGAAATCGTGAAGGTAATGGTGACAGAGGGTCAACTCAGTTGAATAAAGATGGTGTGCTGGCAGGAGGAAGAGGAAGATTAAGGATTGAGACGTGTGAGTGTGCAAGGAGAAAGGTAGTTTTTTTAATTTAAAACAATAAATGGTTTCGTTGGGAGGGATGGGGGATGTTGGGAAAGTGGGGAATATAGAAATTGAAGGTAATGGGGAGGAAATACAAATAAACACGATCGTCCACCGAGGGGAGGGATGGGTAGGCCTCAAGCACCCAGTAAGACAAGGTCAAGTAAGACAAGAAAACTCACAAAATAGCACGATTTTTGAAACAAAACCGAACTTGGAACACAGTAACATGTAAGTGAGAAAACAAACAGTTAAAACGGGACAGATAACAACCGGAAACTTAACTTTGAGATCGTCAGCAGAGAGCCCTGAAGGAGACCTGCTGACGCTCCAAACCCAGAACCGGAAGTCAAGGATAGTCAAACAAGTTGTTTGTTTGTTTGTTTTTGTTTGTGCAGGGCATCTCAAAAAGTTGTGGAACGATCTGGATGAAATTTTGTGGACAGTTTCAGTGTGTGACAAGGACGAACTGATTGTATTTTGGTGAAGATCCGGATCCAGATGTAATAATTTTAAAAGTGATTCTTCACCATTGAGAGATTAGACTAAAGCGATATATAGCCCGATATCTTGTTAAGTTGTGGAAGGATTTGGACAAAAACTTGGCGGACATGTTGGGTGTGTGACCACAACTAATTGATTCGATTTTGGTGAAGATCCGGATCAAGATATGAGAATTATTTAATTTTTTTAACATTCTTCACCATTGAGAGATAGGGCCAAAAACGATACATAGCATGATATTTCAAAAATGTAATGGGCTCGATATGATCTCGTGGATCAGGCGTTGCATGGTGGAAATTTGCGCTCTACCAAGTGCACTTCCAGTTAATTTATTTATTTGTTTTTAAATGTGCTGTGCATGTTGACTTGGCAGTCGGTCAGGCATGCATGGGTAGAACTGTCATTGTTTGTCAAAACAAGAATGTACTGGAGGGAGGCGCTGACTCGTATCATTGTTTTGCTTGTAAGAATTTGTCGTTCCAGTTTGGTGTTTTGATGTATTATAACCGGCCAGACATGTGTGAAACTCGAGTAAGACACCGTGTTATCCACACACATACAATGAGTTGGCATTAAAAAAAATGTTGGTTACGATTATTTTTCATGGGTAATTAGCATAACTCCAGGACGTGTTTTTTTATCTTTCGAAATAAATACAAATGGTAGTTTCGAAAAAGGTACCAAAACTACACGAGCAATAATATACACCTGAACTAAGGTGTCATCTCCGCATCCTCGGGATTCGGGAGAGAAAATTTGTTTTTGTGCCCATGTCCTGCCCATTGGTTCCCCAAGCATGTAATGCAAAATTGACCAAGTAACCATAACCTCGAAGAGAAACGCACCGGCATGAGTCAGCATCTCCATCCAATGTCCTTATCTCTGCTCGTCACCTGAGAATTACGATCAATGCGTCTATGTGTTTGGCTGCCCTCCAGTTCTGCTGACAAACGTGTGTGTGTGTGTGTGTGTGTGTGTGTGTGTGTGTGTGTGTGTGTGTGTGTGTGTGTGTGTGTGGCATTAAAATGATGTACTACTCAGCTGCATTTATCTTTGTTCTGCTGCACATTTGTATGAGGAGCTTTGATAATGCAGTATCTTGTGTACTCTGTTCAAACATGGTACCCCACTGCCTTCTCATCCCCTTGCTGTGCATGCACCCACATGCACAAACGAATACTAATCCGCCTGTATGAAATTGCATGCTGTAATAGCAAAAATAACAACAATAAAAAAACTTTATCTGCTGTGCTCATCAAGTTTTACATCATCGGACATTGCTGCCAATGTTAATGAGCGTGTGCTGCCTGCCATACCAAAGCTAGGTTAATTGTCTGCCCAGCGAAAAGTGGCGTTGAGCAACTGGTTCACGTCGATCTGTCAATGTCTGCTTATGATCGAGGAACAACTTGATTTCAATGGAATGTTTTATTCTGAACATGAATCGGAAAACGAACCTGTAGTTTAGCTCTGAATTTGTCTTCATCATGCAGAGAGGAGTGAATTTTTTTTTTGGTTTTTTTTTTTTTTTTTTAACTTTGTCTGCCTGTCGGGCAGTCAAACAAAATTGAAAATCATTTCAAACAAACTTACTGTTTCTAGTGACGTCATAAAGGACACAAACGGGCACGAAAAACGAATGTAACGTGTTTAAGGTGGTGCATAAAAGGCGGTAAACTTCCAAATTTTTATTTTGCTGCGGCCTTTAAAGTCATTATTTTATTTCAATGGAATTGTAGATTGGAACAATGTAGAACACAAGTCGCATTACTGACAATTTGAAAGCCCTTCCGTTTAGCAGTGCAGTACTTAGACGTGTTCAATAAGGTGGTGTTTAAGACTTCAACGGTGCTAAACCTCCAGAATTATTTTTTATACGATCTTTAAAAATCATTTTATTTAAGTTTAATTACAAACCTGAACTCTCCGGTAAGGTGTTCTATGAACTTTCTCATTTGAGAATGGTACTGTTTTGTAAATTAAATGCTCAGACCTGTGTGTGTTACTGAATGGGTGAACAGCACATCATGCACTGTCTCTGGTCAATGATTGGCTGGCAGGATCAGCTAGAGGTTACACATGCCCCTCTCTCTCTCGACTGTCGATCCTGGATTCGAATCCCAACCCAGGACCCAGCTATAAACTGTCATCCTGGTGTTTCACAGGCACGGTGAATCATTAATGTGTGTGCCGTACTTCGGATGGATGTCAAACGGAGCGTCCCTTCTACTGGCATTAGTTGGTGGACGTTAGATCCCATACTGTCTTTCGCAAAGAGTCGGCAAGCTATCGTCAACACCATGAACAAGTTAGAAATTCTTGCCCCCAACCACTGCTGGGTAGGCAATGGCAAACTACCCACTATAACCCTTGCTCAGAAAGTTGCTTCAGTGCCATTGCCCTTCTGGCAAGAGCATGGTACATCGGAGCAAGAAAGAGGTCCTTGATTGGTCCTTAAAACAGCCCTGTACCCCATTAACACCAATAGTGGGGCAACTTAGCTAAATATAGCATAATAATTGTGCATTTTGTGAGGAAAGCACCAAATTTGGCACACTAGTAGCCTATCATATTATGAACAGATTTGGATATTGGGCCATCTCAAATTCAGTCGCTGATGGCTGTGGCAGCCATTTTCCACTGCCATCAAAAATTTTGAGATGGCCCAATATCCAAATCTGTTCATAATATGATAGGCTACTAGTGTGCCAAATTTGGTGCTTTCCTCACAAAATGCACAATTCTTATGCTAAGTTGCCCCACTACAAGGCCAGAGAGGGGGGATGATCAAAATGTGTGCATATTTGCCTGCCAGATTTCAGAACAGTGAAGTAGGGGTAGGTGAACAGAGAAGTGACCCCCACCCCCACCCTTCCCCCTTCACCCCTCCCCCTTCACCCCTCCCCTACTCCATTATCTGAGACTGTCAGGCCGATGACTAAACATATTAAATAAGAGCGAGTCCAACTCATTAAACCGATGTCCTTCAACCCAAAATCTTCATTTATGTTTGGCAGTGATTTATGTTTATGAAGCACCTTTGGCAGTGATTACAGCTTCAAGTCTTTGTGGGTATGTCTGAATCAGCTTTGCACATCTGGATTTGGGGATTTTCTCCCATTCTTCCTTACAGATTTGCTCGAGCTCTGTCAAGTTGGATGGGGAGTGTCGGTGAACAGGAATCTTCAAGTCTTTCCACAGATTCTGAATGGGATTCAAGACTGGGCTTTGGCTGGACCACTCAAGGACTTTAACATTCTTGTTCTGAAGCCGTTCCATTGTTACTTTGGCTGTATCCATCCATCCATTAGAACCATACATCCATTAGAAGTACAGAGCGTCGGTGCTGCCGAAGCAGTTTCCTTGGCTAATGGGCACAATCCTGGACGGGTCGCCACTCCGACGCAGGATACTCAAATGACTCGATCATCCCAGCAAGCTGGTACTCATTTTGCTGACCTCGGAAGGATGGCAGGCTGAGGTGGTATTTAGGTGGTATTTCTAAAATCCCCTGGTGAAGTAATTCAGCGGGCAATGATGCTTGAACTCAGGACCCTTGGATCCCAAGCCGCCACCCTCACCACTGAGCCAACACCAGGCTTCTTTGGCTGTATGCTTGGGGTTATTGTCCTGTTGGAATGTAAATCTTTGCCGTAGTCTATGGTCTTTTGCACTCTGAAGCAGGTTCTCTTCAAGGATTTGCCTGTATTTGGCTCCACTCCTTGCTCCCTCAATCCTTACAAGCCTCCCCGTCCTTGCCGCTGAAAAGCATCCCTATAGCACGATGCTGCCACCACCTTGCTTCACTGTAGAAATGGTGTTAGATGGGTGATGAGCTGTGCTCGGTTTCCGGCAGACATTCCGGCTTTGCATTCAGGCCAAAGAGTTCAATTTTTATTTCATAACATCACAGAATCTTTTACGTCATGATTTCAGTCTTTCACGTGCCTTGTTGCAAACTCCAGGCACGTTATAATGTGCCTTTTTCTCAGGAGTGGCTTCCATCTGATTTGTAGATTTGTGAAGTCCCATAAAGCGTAGATTTGTGAAGTTCTGCAGAGACTGTTGTTCTCCCATCTTAACCAAGGAACTCTGTGGTTCTGTCAGTGATCATTGGGTTATTGGTCACCTTTCTGACGAAGGTCCTTCTTGCCCAGTTGCTCAGTTTGGGCGGATGGCCAGCTCTAGGAAGAGTCTGGGTCATTCCATTTTATTTTCATTTCCTAATGATGGAGCTCACTGCTCTTGAATTTTCAACACAAGAAATTGTTTTATACCCTTCCCCAGATCTATGCATCTTCACAATTCTATCTCTGAGGTCTACGGACAGTTCCTTGGACTTCATAGTGGAGTTTCTGCTCCTGACGTGCACTGTCAACTGTGGGACCTTGTATCGAAAGGTGTGTTTCTTTATAAATCACATCCAATCAAGTTGTAGAGAAATCTCAAGGATGATCAAAGGAAATTGGATGCACCTGAGCTCAATTTGGAGTGTCATGGCAAAAGGGGTTGAATACTTATTGATGCAAGGCATTTCAGCTTTTCAATTGTCATTAATTTGTAAAATTTCTAAAAACATGTTTTCACTTTATCATTATGGGGTATTTTGTGTGCATAGGTGACAAAACATTTAAATTTAATCCATTTTATATTAAGGCTGTAACACGACACAATGTGACAAAAGTCGAGGGGTGTGAATACTTTCTGAAGGTACTGTATCTAAATTTTCTAAGTCTGAGCAATATAAAAAATGTATTATGTGGCATTATTTATTTGGCAAATACAAATTCAATATTGAACCGACCTCATCATAAAATCTTTGCACCTTCTGTGTATTCTGGCAAAGCTATCGATCACCGATGCCAAACTGTACATGTGTCTACGAGTGCTAAAGTGTAGCTTCCACGACAGCTTTAATCAATATTTTGGTGAAACTTGTTCAAGTTCTTGTTAAAAAAACAAAACTAAAAAAAAAAAACTTCATAAATCTTAACACCTCCAGAGTTCAGTTTCCTTGCTTCTTCTGGAATAGATCTGCCAAACGACTGTGTCGCAATTTCTTTGGTGGGTGTCATGTTTTGACAACCGCCATGATCGTTGAGCGCACACGCAGTCCCTGCCCGCATTGTACTGCATGCTTCATTTTCTGCTTGACACGTCAGTCACGTCATTGTTAGGTCAGATTAGATCTGTGACCTGCTGCAGGTACCATGTAAACCTGTACTAACCTGTTTCGTAGTTGGAATATCGGTGACTAAACCATCTCCCCCACCAGGTTTCCCTGTGAGGAGGGTGTTTGGATATGGACACCCAGCAGGATGAAGAATAAAACCTGTCAAAGGGCGGAGGAGCTCCTTGTGAGCCAACGGCCATCCATATGTCGTGCCCAACTGTGTCTGCGGATGTCCTCCTGCAGTTAGGTTACTTTTATTAGGAGGTTGGTGGCAGGATTTACACTCCTGCCACCGTAAACCCCTTCATTCCACAAAACATACGAAAAGCATTTAAAAAAAAGTGAAACCCACTACGTGGGAGAACCTCCTTTCCAGCTGCCATCCACAGGGCAGCTCACCAGATGACGGAATAGGGGCAAAACCTTTGGGACCCCCAATCTTTGATGATAGGAAAGCCACAGGGTAATCTTCCTGGGTTACCCTGATCTCTGTGCATGCTCTCACTGAGATGAGTGATCTCACAGTGAAGGACGCGTTCTATGCCAAGCTCGAGTCTGTGGTTGATCAGTGCCCCAGGCGAGATGCTCTTCTCGTCTTGGGGGATTTCAATGCATCAACTGGAAATGATAGGGATGGTTGTGAGGCATGTGTTGGCGCTCATGGGTCTGGAACTGTGAACCTGAATAGCACTAAGTTCCTTGACTTTGCAAGAAGTCATGGACTTAAGGTGGCTGGTTCATGGTTTCAGCGCCCACAAGCTCATCGCTGGACTTGGTATTTCAACGCTGGTGGTGTGGCAATGGAGATTGACCATGTGATTGATGGTCACTGGAGGATGATCCAGAACTGCAGGGTCTACCAGAGTGCTCATTTCCTCAATACTAACCACAGGCTTTTTGTAGCAACTCTGAAGTTGCTGCTTAAATCTGGGGGAATGGTACCATCCCAGCCTTGGCTGGATGTTGGCAAGCTCAAGGATGAGAAGGTAGCTGAGGTGTTTGTGAACAGACTGAGTAAGGATTTGGGGGGTCTGGGTGCTTTGGGGAATCCTGAAGAGTTGTGGAGTGCCTTCAAGACCACCGTCCTTGATGTTGCTGGTGGAAGCATTTGAACTCACCGTAGGGCGAAGAAGAATTTTGTCTCGAAGGATACCGGATACCATTGACCAGAGTTGCAGAGCCAGGCTGAATGGCAGAGCTGAGCTGTTCATGGAGTTGAGGTGTAAACCTGTACGTATGCTGAGGGTGGACAAGGAGGCCTATGTGCAAGGAATCTGTGATAGGGTAGAGCATCAACTGTTGTCAAGTGATTCTCGTCCCGCTTGCAGGGGAATTCACACATTGCGTTCCTCCAAGCCAGTCCCTCGGTGGACTGCAGTTATAACAGAGGGTGGTAGGCTCTTGACAGAGGAGTCTGAAGTGAAGGCCCGCTGGGTCAGTTACTTTGAGCGGTTGTACCAGGCTGATCCCCCAGCTGTCGAGTTAGATGTCAAGGTTGTTACTATCCCTGTTGCTGACCCTCCCATCAAGTGTGATCCACCTTTGTTTGTGGAAACACGGGCTGTGGTGAACCGGTTGAAACGGGGTAAAGCTCCTGGGATGTGTGGCATCCATGCTGAACTTCTCAAGGCTGGTGGAAATGCTGTACTTGTGTCATTGTATGCAGTTCTGTGCTTGCCTGGAACACAGGCATCATCCCAACTGACTGGAAGAGGGGCTTTCTTGACCCTCTCTGGAAAGGGAAGGGTGATCATCAGGACTGCAACAACTATCAAGAGGTGTTGATGCTCTCAGTGCCGGGCAAGGTCTTCACTCAGATAATTCTTGATAGGGTTCGCCACCATTTGCTTGAGTACCAGCGTCCAGAGCAGTCAGGCTTTACACCAAAAAGGTCAACGATTGACCGTATCCTTGCTCTTCGGGTCCTCACCGAACGCAGACAAGAGTTTTGACAGGGGCTGCTTGCAGCCGATGTTGATCTCTGTGAAACATTCGATTCAATGAATCTCGATGCCCTTTGGAGGATTCTTGGTCTCTGTGGGGTGCCACCAAAACTGATCAATCTGATGTTTGAACTATACTCTGGTACTGAGAGTGCTGTGAGTTGTGGTGATACTACCTCTGACTTATCTCCAGTTGTGACTGGAGTTCGTCGGGGCTGTGTCCTGGCCCCCACACTTTTCAGCGCTTGTACGGACTGGATTCTCGGGGGGGATATCAGAGAGATCAAGCTGCGGTGCATCATTTGGGGAATGTCAAGTTCTCTGACCTTGATTTCGCAGATGATGGAGTGATCTTTATGGAGACTCTAGATATCCTTTTGGGGGGCCCTCGAGGTGCTGAATGAGGAGTCTGACTGCTGGGATTACGGGTTTCCTGGGTCAAAACTAAGATCCAGGCTTTCAATGACATCTTGGATGCTGCTATCTTGTCTGTACCTGTTTGTTGCAAGGATGTTGAGGTTACACAGAGATTCACTTACCTTGGTAGTGATATTCATGTCTCTGCTGGCTGGAGCCAGAGGTCAATCGACGTCATGGTCGAGGCCTGGGGAGTCGTCGATTCACTTGATTATGGGGTGTGGCGGTACCGTTACCTGTGTAGGACAACGAAAGTCGGTCTTCAGGTCCTTGGTGCGTCCAGTTTTGATCTACAGATGGGAGACCTGGACTCTGTCCAGGGATCTGAGATGGGGACTTCATTCCTTGGGACCAGGACTCTTCGGAGAATCCTTGGCTATCGCTGGTCGGACGTTGTGTCCAATGAGCGGTTGCTAAGAGAGATTCAAATGAGATTTGTTATGTGGATTGTCTGTGAGCGTCAGCTGTACGGACATGTGGCTCGTTTTCCTGGCGCTGATCCTGCTCACCAGATTCTCTCAGCGAAGGAGCCTCGTGAATGGAGGCCAATAGGCTGACCACATGCCTCGTGGTCGCAGCTGGTTGATCAGCATCTCAAGGAGATGGGGATGGGCCAGGTGTCTGCCTGGGCGATGGCCAGATGGAGGACCCAGGAGTACCGGCGGAAAGTTGATGCAGCGACGCGCTGCTCCAGCGCATGCTCCCACACCTGACCTAACGTCACGTCATTGAAATGGTGATGTATGTGTGTGTAATTTGTTGGATGTTTTACATTGACCAAATCCTGAAACATTCTTCGCTTTAGATGACACATGATGGAGGGATTTTTTATCATTAAGTAGTGATTGTCATCACAAATTTATATGTTCATTATAATTTCAACTTTTAAACATTTCTTTCTTTTCCACTTGGTATATGTCTTTCAATCATGACAAATGTCATTCTCTCACCAACGTTTATGAGCATTTCTTCCTGTTCACAAATAGCAGGCTTGTCTGGCATTGCCAGGGTTGGGGGTACTGAGAAGTCGGAGAAGCAGACGAGCTCACTGCTTGGGCTGAGAATGGGGCAAGAGAACCAACAGGGTGAGAGAAGGAAATGTGTCGGGGAAGGGGAAAGCCAGAACACCTGTGGGTAAATGGGTCTTTTGGGTCTTCAAGGCTTTTGAAGTCTTGTAGTTCTTAAGGGTCTTCGAGGTCTTCCGGCTCTAAGCGGTCTTAAGGGTCTTCAAGAATCTTGGGGATTTTAACCATCTTTGGAGTCCAAATGGTCTTTGGGGTATTTGGGGTGTCTTAATGGTGTTTGGGTAATTAATTGATCTTAAGGGTCTTTCGGGGTCTTATCTGCCAAGCATGTAGAAAGTCTTCTCTCAAGCATGTTTTAAAAAAAAAAAAAAGTGTTATGAGGTGTGGATGAAAATACACTTCGGACAACCCATGGGTCAGATTTGCCCTTTGTGCCAAATTTGGTGGTTGTCGGCCCAGCTGTCTTTGCAAAAAAAAAAATGAGAACAGACAGACAGACATCCATCCGATGAATCTTATTACCCTCGCCGAAGGAGAGGCTATTGCGTTTGGGTCCATTTGTTAATTGCAAAATCGAAGATTTTTCAAGTGTATTGGTCAGTCGATTTTGCTGTCTGTCTGTCTGTCTGTCTGTCTGTCTGTCTGTCTGTCTGTCTGTCACCTCCAGGTCGCAATTTTAAACCGATCTTGACAAAACTTCACCACATTGGAGAGTTTGGCGTCAGGAAATAGTAGAGTTTGTCATAAGGAAGAAGCCTATTGTTTTTGAGGCCAAAGATCAACAACTTTGGTGGTATTTCTAAAATCCTCACTTTTCATCCGATTCACTTGAAATTTGAAGAGGATTTATATTTGAGATCACTGAATTCAACGAGCCAATTATTTGAAGGTCAACATTGGTCCAAGGTTAACAACTAAGGAGGTATTTATAAAAATCCTCAATTTTCATCCGAACCACTTGAAATTTTAAGAGGAGTTGCACATTTGGTTATTGAATTCAACCACCAATTATTTTTGAGATCAAATTTGTTTTATGGATTTTGCAAGCATCGTGCTCTGCATGACGTCTTCTTGTTTGTCTGTTTGTCCGCATCAAACTTTTGTGTTTTTTTCTCCACCACCGCTTGTCGGATTAAGACAGTTTTCACCAGAGGGGCAACTTCATGTGGAATGTTTTAATGATAACTATGACGTCATCGGTCACACGTGTGGCAGCCATGTTGGAAAAACATTTGACCTCTATCTCTGAAACCTTGCCAAGGAAAAAATTGAAACTTGGTACATAGCAAGTACTCAGGGGAATGTGATTTTTAATTTTTGTTACAATGGCATGGGTGCCTTCGTTTTGACGTTATAAGTGCATATGTAGAATGCCACATATGATCAATATGAAAATTTTTGAGGGTCATCTCTGGATAAAATGGTCCACAGGAAAAAAACAAACAAGCTCAAATGAGCTAAGATCCTCGTCCTCAATGATGACATCATAAAAACGAATATGACGTCATTGTGATGTATCAGGTTTGCGATAAATTATGTGCTAATGCCTGGCTTGATTCCTGCAAACAAAATTCAAAAAGCTTGCCAAGTTTCGGAGATAATGGTATAGGCCATTTCCATTAGCGGCGATATTATGACGTCAACTTTTTCTAGGAAGAATTTCCAAAATCGGAGATGGTTACTGCCTGCGCATGGGCTTTGTGCATATACATGGCAAGTTTCACGAAGATCCGATAAAAACTCTGGGTTGTGAAACAAAAAATGTCAAAAAATAGGAATGACGTCATAAAAATTGATATTACATCATAGTGATGTATCATATGTGCGGTAATTCATCTCTGCTAATGCCCTGTTCGATTTCCGGAAACAGAATTCAAAAAGCTTGCCTCATTTCGGAGATAATTTTTAGGCGATTTCCATTAGCGGAGATATTTTGACGTCATAAACTTTTTTTCTAGGAGGATTTTTCAAAATCGGAGATGGTTACTGTCTGTGCAGGGTATTTTTACATATACAGTATGTATATGCTAAGTTTCAGGAAGTTTCGATGAAAACTGTAGGCTGTGAAACAAACTAGTTTCGGAGATAATGGTGTAGGCGATTTCCATTAGCGGCGATATTATGACGTTAACTTTTTTCAAGGAAGAATTT
>NC_140964.1:101653249-101658249 GCF_056783735.1 Eptatretus burgeri | reverse complement strand
GAACGGGGCTGGTGAACGTGGGCAGTGGGCATGGCATGGCAAAGGCAGCAGGCAAACACAGCCCGCAGAACCAGGCCGTTGCAGGCAAACACAGCCGGCAGATGAACTGGCCGGCACAGGCCTTGAAGAAAAACAGCCAGCAGATGAACTGGCCGGCACAGGCCTTGAAGCAAAACACGGCCAGCCGATGGCACAGGCCTTGCAGCAAAACAACAGCTGCCGATGAAGTTGGCCGGCCTCTGCCTTGAAGCAAAACACGGCCAGCCGATGAAGTTGGCCAGCCTTTGCCGTTCAGTGGAGGTTGGTGGAGGGAGTGCGGTGGTGCTGGCCACTTGGAAGGCGGGCTCGGACCTACCTACCTGTCTCCCTCCCACCTATTGCCTTTGCCTGTCACTGTACATACCCACTCCCTTAATTTGTCAAACCCCAATTTAGCCCCAACTTAATTTTTTTCTGTTGTTTTTATTTTTACTCCCCCACTATAAATCGTCCCCTAACGCCCTTTATCGTCCTTGTTCGGCTAACCTATCCTGTCACCTAGCCTACTCCCAACCCCTACGTTCTCCCTTCGCGGAGGGGAATAAGGGAGAGCTAACGTCCTGTGTCGAGGCCCAACGAAGCCTCAGAATGGCCTCCCCAGAGTTCGGCGATCTATAACCAAAGTGGGTCCAGCGGCCCACAACGAGAGCGAGGGGTTGGATGGTGCGGAGGGGTACATCTCCTAATCTACCCTAACCATTTAACTGTTAAACTACCCCGGGGCTTTCAACAAGCGCCTCTCACTTAAACTATTGGTTCTAACAACCCAGATTCCCGTCGCCTGTGTTGGTGTCCTTACAATTTCGGGCCTCGCCCCCAATTCTCGCTCCGTGCCCTTACACGGTCTCCTGGCTGGGACACGTGGCTCCCTCTGGCAGGCACGACCCTCTGCCGAATCTCCCGCTATGGCACCCCCGGGCACTACACTGCCTCCGAGCCTACCAGCTCCCTAACACCGGGGAGTGCCCCCATGGCACCTCCCCTGAAACGCACACGTGGCAGGCCGGCCTCCCGGGCCCCTTTCCGAGGGTCACCCGTGCCCACAACACTGCCCACGCGGCCAATGGCGCCCGGGGCCCCCGCACCAAGCAGGCGCACCCGTGCCCACTACGCTATCCCGGCCCCCCATGGGCCCTTGGCCTACCACGGCCGACTAGCCTGGTGCCCGGGGTACCCACTCAGCGATACTCACCTTTCGCAGCCACGCTCCCAAGCTCCGTCAACAGGGCTCCTGCACCCCTCCAAATGGGTCTCGAGCCTACTTTTCCACCAACAGCAAAACGACCTCCATTTTTCAATTTGACTAACCCCCTAACTCACTTTATACTGACCCCGGGTACCTTGGGCGGGAGTCACTCCTCCCCCCAATCACTCATCGCACCATGCATTCCCCATTCACTCCATACACACAGACCCGCTGGCCTCACCCACTCACCAAGCACATGCCTCCACTTCACTCACCAACTCTTCAACACACTCACCGCTGAACTCTGCCATCCTCCTAACTACACCCCCTAACTAACTCGTGCTCCCACGTCGTCCCTTAAACTACAGCACGTTCCTTTTAACACTACGTAGCTAAGCTACGTCCCCACTACACATTCACAAGTCTGTCACTGTCTCCAAATAATCCCATTAATCAATTTCCCAACCTAAATCTGGCTACAATCCCTCTAACTAATCCATTCCACGGACTCCATGAGGACTTACCCCTGCCCCATGGAGTCGGTCTAACTAAGCTAACCCTTCCCCCTAACTAGTTTCCATCCTGTGCCCAGGGTAAGGGGGTCTTCCACCCCTTGCCCAGGAATCCTTTGCACCCGAAAGTGAGGCTTGCTGTCTTTTTTTTTTTCATGCGCAGCACCTGCGCGGCAACTCAGAGCTCGCGCACTTTGCACCTGGCTGTGACGTCATGCAGCTGCACGTGTTCCTCGTCCCTCCTTGGACGGTACCATCCGGCAGAGATACCCCTCCTGCCGGATTCCAACCCCACGTGCAGCCATGACGTCACCGTGCGCATAAAAAAACACAAGCCCCACGTCTCGAGGGGTTCCCCACGCGAACACATGTGCTTTGCCCGTTGGAGCTTAACACACACGATCGCGTGGAGAACCCGTCCGGTCCAAATCCATTTACCTGCCTAAACTTTGTCCGTCCGCGGGATCGGCAAATCCACCGCGTGCGTTTCCGGACCGGGACTTCACTCTCGCAAGCGAGCACGTGGCGGTCTCGTGCGTTGCACAGCACGAACCGCGTGCTCACTGCTGGGTGAACCCGGCACGGTCCCCGAAACAGCTCCAGCCGCTACTCGGCTTTCTCTCCTCTGTCGCCGTCTCCGTCTCCATTCCACACACGCATACCTGCGTGTTACGACGCACACAGTCCACACCATCACATTCACACCGGGAGACGCGGCTGCGTGCTCCCGCATGCCAAATCGACATCTCCCTCTCATACCGCTCTCTCACACACACGGTCTCCCTGGCACACAGCGACCTTGCACACGGCCGTTCACTCACGCGTGCGGGGGCACTCACCCGCGGTGCCTCACTCGCACTCCGTGCCTCATCCACACACGCGGGGGAACTCAACCGCGGTGCCTCATCCACACTCCGTGCCTCATCCACACACGGCGTGCTGGGAAGCACATACTCCGGCACCATCGCCACCACACCACTCACACACGGGGTCGCTTCCACACACGGGGACGCACTCACGCCTTGCACCACACACACAGGGACAACCACACTGTGGATTCGTGTCCCCACAAGGGTCTCCGGGGCCTCTATACCCCCCAAGCTCGGCGTGCACCCGTTCGCAGCACTCGTCCCCTCAACCTCGCAAAGCACGACCGAACTCACCTGGTCGTGACTCGCCTCAAGGGGCAGACTCCCCTCCCCTCGTTCCTGGAGGAGGTCATCCAGGTGCTCGCACTGGGTCTCTACCCAGTCCGCCAGCTCACCCTCATTATCCTCCACTACCTCCGTGTGTGTGTGCACGTCACTTACCCCGTCTTCATCGTGTAGGCTCTCCTCTATCGTTCCCTTCCCGGCTACCGTCACTGCCAACTCTTCACCCTTTACCTCCCTTGTCTCAACTATTATTATTTCCTTTGTCGTCACCTCGTGTCTCGTCTCACACGTTTTGGTCTCCCCATTTAATTTTTCCCTTTTGGTCACCGTCGATTCCTCTGTCACGACCCTCGCCCAACACGCCCCCCGAATTATTTTTTCACCCGCCTCCACCGCGGGCCTGTCAGCCGTTGCACCCCCTCCCAGCTCGTTCGCTCCTTCACGTGGAGTCGCCATTCCCAGCTCCCTGGTCACGGCCTTCATGCCCGCCTACAGGCATCGGCCCATGTTCTGCGTCTCACCCCGGAACTTTTTCATTTCCTCCTTCATGTTTGTTTCCATTCCGTTTATTTGCTTGTTCATTTCGTTTTTCATTTCATTTGTATTAGTATCCATCTTTTCGTTTATTTGTTGTGTATTCGCATCCATCGTCGTTTTCACTTCATTCATTTGCTTGTTCATGTCTTTCATTTCGTTTTTTATTTCATTTGTCATTGCCGCCAGCATGGCGCATAGCTGGGCCACGTCGGGTGCGCTTGAGTGAGCCGTTTCGGCAGGGGTTGGGGAAGGGTCTTGGTGGAGAGGGGGGGGGAGGTGTCATACACCGCGGCCGCTGCCGCACCCACCTCGGGCCCTGGGTTCAGTTGGGCGAGTCCGTGTTCCTGCACAATCAACATTTCCTGCTCGGGGATTCCATCCTGGACCATGGATCCTACACATTCTACATCCATTTCTAATACCCCCGGCTCCCGCTCGCCTTGAGACGCCATCTTGCTTCTCGTGAAGGGTTAATTTGCTCGCTCGTAATTTGGAGGGAATCGGGGGTCGCTTCTCTCACCCCTGGACCGATTCCCGTGAATTTAGCCGGAGACAGGGGAGCCCGTTTTCCTGTTCTCCGATACCAGTGCCGCGAGGAGGGCGATGAGTTTATATCGCACGACCTGACACCAGTGTTACGGATTCGCGCCCGCCGGCGTGCTGACGGCCACGTAACTCGAATCGCGGCACGTCGCCCACCGGACGGACAATCCAGTCGTGACCCTCTCGGACTAACGCCGGGAACCAGTCACAGGTGGACCTTTCGGTCTCACCGCGATCGAGCCAATCAGCCCCCCGCGTGGGATAGGGTTGCTCGCCAAATTCGACCTACCTAAGTACCCACGCGGAGGGTAGACCGGGCGATCGCACCTCGCCGCAGGTCGACTTCGGACACGGGCCACTTAAGCGACCCGTTCCGTACTATCAGAATAACCGAGCGGTGTTATCGTCGACCTCGACGGTTCGATTAATTATCGGGCGTATTCAGCCCACTACCAACCCTTCACGTGAAGCAAGATGAGGATTCAATGGGAGAAATGACGAAGCGAAGCGGGAAACAGTTCAACACAAAGCACATTTATTCGCGGCACACGGGAAGCACACATATTCAATTCCACCAAAAGCACACAGAAAAGACACAATGCAATTTACACAAAAAGCAAATATAAAAGAGAAGACACAATGCAGAGCTAATACCGACTACCGAGCACACGGCAACACTTATACAATTCTACTTCACAGACGGCGCCGACAACACATACCCAAAACCAAGGAAAAGAATACCCTCAAGGATGAGGCGGGCCTGAGGCCGAGACCGGGTCGCGCCTACCCGTCTGGTGATGAGACGCGGAGCGGCGATGGCGCCCCAACCCCCGCGGCCTCGCGGGCCGTTTCTGGTAGGGGGTGGGAAAGGGGGCCCCCTTGGTCGCACTATCTCAGCGCGGGGGGAAACAGGGAGGGGGTTGCTGATGCTCGGGGGTAGAGGATCTTTATTATCCCTGGTGTGCGTCTCCACCTCGGCCAGGTCGCGCTGTCGGCCTCCCTCGGGTGCAGCTCCCTGCACGACGCGAG
>NC_140964.1:101643249-101648249 GCF_056783735.1 Eptatretus burgeri | reverse complement strand
TAAGCCATGGTGAGAATCAGGGGGCCTTCCATGCTATAGGCAGAGAGTTAGGAGAGCAAGTTGTGGTGCCAGACTGAAATGTTTGAGAAAGTTGTGGAAATTAAAGCACATAGTCCCCAAAAAAGTATCCTAATAACCTGGGTGATCGGAAAGCACAAGGTGTTCCAGCGTCCTCTCGTCAACCTGAAACGCAAGGTTACCAGATGTCAGGATTTTGTGGAGAGGACCGCCGATGTTTGGGAACGATAGATTTTTTTTGAAAGCGGTGGGATTGTGTAGGGGGTTCCATAGTGATAGTCTGGGTGTGCCATTTGGTTGGCACTCCCAGATGTTATGTTTGCACTGGGTCACCCAGTCTGGGTGGGGCAACTGTGTCATAAGGCAGCCATGGTTGCTTCCGGTGATGGCACGCATGCTTGCTTCAAAGATTACGCCCACGCATTTCTAAATATGAATGGAAAAGTGCAAAAGGTTGTTGGACTGCTTTCTTAAGGTCTTGTACATCAAAAATGGAGAGAAAATGGGATCATTTTCATGTAGCCTTAGGAATCATAGTGGGTACTGAATAGCAAATCTCCGCATACAAGGTTTGAGGATCACATTCAAATCGAACTTGCACTATTGTTGAAGCCGGAACAGGACACTTGTCTGCATGATCTCGATTTCCACCTTATATGGCTGGCTTGTCTCCCCTTCATCACTCTCCTGATGGCTCATAAGGGCTTCCCCCCCCCCCACAAAGCATCACGGTAATCTCACCAACCCTTACCCTGGCTACGTGTTTGCCATTGTAATGTCCAAAAGATGACGTACAAGACCATAAATCCACATCTTACTCTGGTCCAACAACAACATTTGCTGGGACGTCCCAATGTAAATGTACATGAAATCATTCCAGCTCCATTCTGTGAACAATGGGTGACACTGATGGCAATGAGGACGAGTAGGGAAGCTTGTTGAGGTAATAACCCCCACGGTGTTCATGGTTCGGTGCTCGAATCCAAGAAGATCCACGAAAGGACTCGCTGTATACCTATGTAATACCTCCACCTCAGGGCGAACAGTTTACCTTCAGGGATCCACTGATGTGGGCTTTCGGATCTTGGATTCGGACCTGAACCAAATGAAATCTTGTTCTTCTCACCTATCAGACTCATCCACAACGTTTTCATATATTGTCCGATAGGTATGTCGTTTTTAGCCTCGTCTCTCAAATGGTGAAGGTCTTCACTTAAAAAAAAAAATTAAATAATTATAGTATTCGGATCTTTTCACCAAAATCGAATCAATTCGTCGTTGGTCACACACCCAACCTGTCCACCAAGTTTCATCCGACTCCGTCCACCAACTTTTTGAGATGTCCTATTCAAAAGACAGTCAGTCAGTGAAAACACAAGCTCTGTCTACCTTTCGGTGGCGGATGTAAAAAAAGAGGAAAATAATTCGATATTCAAGTCTATGTCTACATATTAGTAACAAAATCGATGAGTTTAAAAAAAAAATACGTTAAAATGCACGTCAATCACTACGGGAATAAAATCTGTGTCAATTTCACTTCCTCAAACCTCTCCTTGTCGACTACCCCTCCGTGCTCAATTACTCCCCTCCGTGTCAATTACCCCTCCGTGTCAATTACCCCTCCTCAAAACTCTCCTCGCCAATTACCCCCCTCCGTGTCAATTACCCCCTCCTCAAAACTCTTGGTAAATTACCCCTCCTCAAAACTCTCCTCGCCAATTACCCCTCCGCTCGTGTCAATTACCCTCCCTCAAAACTCACCTCGCCAATTACCCCCTCTGTGTTAATTACTCCTCCGTGATTTACACTCACTTTATTTACACTCAATGATAATTAACACTCACCTCCTATTTACACTCGATGATTATTTACACTAATGATTATTTACACTCACTGATTTACACTCAATGATTATTTACACTCACTGATTTACACTCACTGATTTACACTCAATGATTATTTACACTCACTTATTTACACTCAATGATTATTTACACTCACTTATTTACACTCAATGATTATTTACACTCACTCTATTTACACTCACTTATTTACACTCAATGATTATTTACACTCACTTTATTTACACTCAATGATTATTTACACTCACTCTATTTACACTCAATGATTATTTACACTCACTCTATTTACACCTCAATGATTATTTACACTCACTGATTTACAATCACTGATTATTTACACTCACTTATTTACACTCAATGATTATTTTACACTCACTGATTTACAATCACTGATTATTTACACTCAATGATTATTTACACTCACTTATTTACACTCAATGTAGATTATTTACACTCACTGATTTACAATCACTGATTTACAATCACTGATTATTTACACTCAATGATTATTTACACTCACTTATTTACACTCAATGATTATTTACACTCACTGATTTACAATCACTGATTATTTACACTCAATAATTTACACTCGCCTGATCTGAGCTTTTTTGCGCACTGGACTCGTCTCTGAATTATATTTTTTTAATCGATGTCGCCATTTTAATTGGGTTGTCAAGCTTAATGGTTTAGAACCATCAGAGGCTGAAACGATTTGACTAATAGTTTGGTATTTGAGCTCATCGGGGATAGAGAAGGTCTTTACCGCTTCGGGAGGGTCCGACTCATCGGTATCCCCCGCCGTGGTCTGTCCCTCTCCTCGTTCGATTTACCGATTCAAGATGAACCTCTCTGTCATCTTCGCCACACACGTTGATCATCCTTAACCACCTCCTCCCGACACCCTGGCCAATTGAGCGGAGAATCGACCGTACGCAGGTAATGGTAAAAACCTGGATGGGGAATGGCGGAAAAAAACCGGAAGCATCCTCGACACTCAAAAGCCATCCCCAACAGCGTCCGCCCGAAATCCCTCGTGAATGCACTGAAACGTAAACTCCAGCACTACAACACCTACACCTACTCCTTCACCTACTCCTACACTTACTCCGACACTTACTCCGACACCTTCACCTACTCCGACACCTTCACTCACTCCAACACCTACTCCTTCACCTACTCCTACACCCCACACACCTACACCTACACACCTTCACCTACTCCCAACACCTACTCCTTCACCTACTCCTACACCTACACACCCCACACCTACACACCTTTCCCCTACCTACCTCCAACACCTACTCCTTCACCTACTCCTACACCCACACACCTACACCTACACACCTTCACCTACTCCAACACCTACTCCTTCACCTACTCCCACACCTACACACCTACACCCCCACACACCTTTCACCTACTCCAACACCTACCTCTTCACCTACTCTCCTACACCTTTACTCCTTCACCTACACCCCCACACACCTACACCTACCCCTACACCTACACACCTACACCCACACACCTACACCTACACACCCACACCTACACACCTACACCTACTCCTTCACCTACTCCTACACCTACACACCTACACCTACACACCTTCACCTACTCCAACACCTACTCCTTCACCTACTCCCACACCTACACACCTACACCCCACACACCTTCACCTACTCCAACACCTACTCCTTCACCTACTCCCACACCTACACACCTACACCTACACACTTTCACCTACTCCAACACCTAACTCCTTCACCTACTCCTACACCTACTCCTTCACCTACACCTACACACCTACACCTACTCCTACACCTACACACCTACACCTACACACCTACACCTACACACCTACACCTACACACCTACACTCCTTCACCTACTCCTACACCTACTCCTACACCTACTCCTACACCTACTCCAACACCTACTCCAACACCTACTCCGACACCTTCACCTACTCTTGACACCTTCACCTACTCCAACACCAACTCCTTCACCTACTCCTTCACCTACTTCCCACACCTACACACACCTACACCTACTCCGACACTCTACACCTACTCCTACACCGCCACTACTCCTTCACCGCCACCGACAACTACACCTACTCCTTCACTTTCACCAACTCCTACACACCTACACCCACTACTCCTACTTCTACTCCTACCTCCTACACCTACACCTAAACCACTACTCCTACTTCTACTCCTACTCCCACACCTAAACCTAAAACCACTACCTCTACTTCTACTCCTACTCCTACACCTAAACCTAAACCACTACTCCTACTACTACAACACCTACACCGACACCGACACCTACTACTCCTACTCTTATAACACCAACAACCTACTCCTACGACACCCACTACTCCTTCTACAACACCTCCACCTACTCCTACAACTATACCTACACCTACACTTCCTACTCCTACACCTACAACTACAATTATACCTACACCTACTCCTACAACTAAACCTACACCGACACCCACTACTACTCCGACTTCGACTCCTCCTACCCCCTCCTCCTCCTCCTACTACTCCTCCTACTCCTCCTACTCCTCCTCCTACCCCTCCTACCCCCTCCTACTCCTCCTACACCTCCTACTCCTCCTACCCCTTCCTAACCCTCCTACTCCTCCTACCCCTCCTACCCCTCCTACCCCTCCCACTCCTACTCCTACTACCTCCTACTCCCTCCTACTCCCCTCCCTACACCTCCTACTCCTCCTACTCCTCCTCCTACCCTTCCTACCCCCTCCTCTACCCCCTCCTACCCTCCTACCCCTCCTACCCCTACCTACTCCTCCTACCCCTCCTACCCCTCCTACCCCTCCTACCCCTCCTACTCCTCCTGCCTCCTCCTGCTCCCCACCCTCCTACCCCTCCTACTCCTCCTACCCCTCCTACCCCTCCTACCCCTCCTACTACCTCCTACTCCTCCTACTCCTCCTACTCCTCCTGCTCCTCCTACCCCTCCTACCCCTCCTACTCCTTCTCCCCCTCATACTCCCTCCCTCACTCCTGCAACACCTCCGAACCCATGTCCATCTTTTTTCACTTTTTTTCATTCCTTTTTCATTAATGTTATCGCGTCCCTCATGAA
>NC_140964.1:101589133-101641633 GCF_056783735.1 Eptatretus burgeri | reverse complement strand
GTGGTGACTGTACACCTCCACCTCCACCCTCACCCTCACCCTCACCTCCACCCCTCCTCCACCTCCACCTCCACCCCCACCTCCACCCCCACCCTCACCTCCACCCCTCCTCCACCTCCACCTCCACCCCACCTCCACCCCCACCTCCACCCCTCCTCCACCCCCTCCTCCACCTCCTCCCCCACCCCCTCCTCCACCCCCTCCTCCACCTCCACACCCACCTCCATACCACGTCTCACCTCACCTCATCCCACGTCTCACCTCACCTCATCCCACGTCTCACCCCCCCATCCCACGTCTCACCTCATCCCCCTCATCCCACATCTCACCTCACCTCATCCCATGTCTCACCTCTCCTCACTCCCCCCCATCCCACGTCTCACCTCACCTCATCCCATGTCTCACCTCGCCTCACTCCCCCTCATCCCACATCTCACCTCACCTCATCCCATGTCTCACCTCTCCTCACTCCCCCCATCCCACGTCTCACCTCACCTCATCCCACGTCTCACCTCGCCTCACCCCCTCATCCCACATCTCACCTCACCTCATCCCATGTCTCACCTCGCCTCACTCCCCTCATCCCATGTCTCACCTCACCTCATCCCATGTCTCACCTCGCCTCACTCCCCCATCCCACGTCTCACCTCACCCCCCTCATCCCACATCTCACCTCACCTCATCCCATGTCTCACCTCACCTCGTCCCCCCATCCCACGTCTCACCTCGCCTCGCCCCCCCATCCCACGTCTCCTCACCTCATCCCATGTCTCGCCTCGCCTCACTCCCCCCATCCCATGTCTCACCTCACCTTGTCCCCCCATCCCACGTCTCACCTCGCCTCACTCCCCCTCATCCCACATCTCACCTCATCCCCCCATCCCACGTCTCACCTCGCCTCACTCCCCCCCCCCATCCCACGTCTCACCTCGCCTCACCCCCCCATCCCACGTCTCACCTCACCTCGCCCCCCTCATCCCACATCTCACCTCATCCCCCATCCCATGTCTCACCTCGCCTCACCCCCTCATCCCACATCTCACCTCATCCCCCCATCCCATGTCTCACCTCACCTCGCCTCGCCCCCCATCCCACGTCTCCTCACCCCCGCCCCACCCCATCCCACACTCCCCCCCCCTTCCCACATTGTGAATTGTACCCGTTTACCTGTGAACACAACATGCGAGTTATTACTGCAGGCCTGTCACCATTCGCCACGGTTCTCTCAGAATGAGCTGATTTGTCACACAGTCTTGGATTGTTTTTGCCAACATGGGGCCCATGACAAAAGTGTGCATCACGATTTGTACCTCTGCCACGAAGGTGAAGGAGGTTATGTTTTCACCCCTCTTTGTCTGTCTGTCTGTTTGTCTGTCTGTGTGCAGGATATCTCAAAAGGTTAAAGACGGATCCAGATGAATTGTGGTGGGCAGGTTGTGTGTGGGACAACTTCTTGCTAATCAGATTTTGGTGAAGATCTGGATCTGGCATCAAGAATTATTTAAGTGATTCTTCACCATTGAGATTGGGCCAAAAACGATACGTCGCACGATATCTCAAAAAGTTGTGGACTTATTCAGACAAAACTTGGTGGACATGTTGGGTGTGTGGCAAAGTTGAATTGGTTCAATTTTGGTGAAGGTCCGGATCTGGATCTGGGCACGAGAATTATTTAATTTTTAAGTGATTCTTCACCATTGAGAGATCGGGGCCAAAAATGATATAGTCCTGTAGAGGATGATATTTCAAAATTGGGCCCGATATGTTCTCGTGGATCAGGTACGATGTGGTGGAGGTATGCGCTCCACCGAGTGCCCTTCTAGTTACGTAATGTAACGCTCGATCATCATGCGTTCTAATGTACGCTGTTCTGACTGGTTTGATTAACCCTTACTATTACACGACACTAGCAGAGCCTACCCATCGCTTCGCTGACAGACCAATTAATCATCCTGTTTGCCAAAAAAAAAAAAAAAATGGCAATTCTCTGTACGTGTGTATGTTTGTACGTACATCTGAAAATTACACGCACAAAAAACACAGAGCTCGCCCGATCTCCACCAAATTATGCATACGTGTTGGTAGTACCCAGGGTTAGGTCATGGACCAAAAAAAAATCCTTCCCTCCCACGGCGAGACTCGTCGATGCTCCCGAACGGAGCGGGTATTTCTAGTAAATCAAATATGATTTAGAGCAAGATAAACCCTGGCCTTTGTGCAGAAAGCTTTGAACCATATCCTGCCACGAATTACAGCCCTTTACACATGAGCAAGAGGAGTAGCAGTGTTATCGGCTCAAGAGCATGACATTGTAGTCTCAGACTTGATGGGTTGCCTGGTGTTGGCTTGATGTGTTTGGCGGTTGGCTTTGGGTCCCAGGGTCCTGAGTTCAAATCCCGCTCAGCTGTTGAATTTGTACCAGGTGTGGTTAACTCAAAATGAGTGCCAGCATGCTGGTATCCTGTGTTGGAGTGGTGACCCATCCAGGATTGTGCCCAATTGCCAAGGAGACTGCTCAAGCAGCACCAACGCTCTGCACGGAGTATGGTCCTAATGTCCTCCTCCTTTATGGGCCTGCTTTCCCAAAGGAGGACTATTTCCACCAACACTTGACATCCTTTGTCATGGATACTGCTCAGTTTTTCCCCAACCTCTTTTTGTTTTTTTTTTGTTTTTGTAGGGGGGGGGGTTATATATTGTACAACATATAAAACCAATAGATGAATGCTAAAATTTTGCATTAATATTGTCTACCTTTTGTAAGTTAGACAGGAAGTGACATCAATGCCATTCTCGGTAAAACAATGATGGCGACTTGCCGTGAAATCGCAGAAGAGTTGGAGGCTTGAAAAACCATCATTCATTAAAAAAAAAGTCAAGGCTCATGGAAGACTTCGAACCCAGAACGGATCAGGACACAACAAAACAAAAGGAAGAGCAGAAAGAGAAGTGCCGAGGGGAAAAATAGACAGACAGACAAACAATGGATGATGGGGCTGGAGAGAAGGTGGACAAGATGCATACAGAAGCAAAAAAAAAATTGTGAGGGTGGGGGGGGGTGTGGGTGGTTTAAAGGGTGTAGAAAAGATCATGGTTTTGGATGAGGGATGAACTCAGATGGTGGTGAACAGCAGCTGTCTTGAAGACGTGGAGGGAAGAATTGGATTGAAGAGAATGTGGAAGTTGGTTCCACAGGTGGGGGGGAAAAAAAAGAGGAATAAATGAGTGGAGGTGAGCAGTGATTCTTGACTTTGGGAGTTTGACCAGAAGGGGTTTGATGGTGGACCCCTGCAGATACCTGGGGGTCAGGGTGGCGAACAAAGCATGAAGAGTGCAGAGGGTGCAAGAACAGAAAGGAGGCGGAAGAAGACAAAGACTACCAGCGATGGTGAAGTGATAGGTCCAGAAACACAGGTTCATTGTGGGAGATGCGAGACGAGCCCACAGGCAATGGCCAGATATGCTGGCTGATGGTGTGACTGCCGAAAGTTATGCCTGCCCTTAAAACGCAAAATTTTACCACTACTACTACTCCAGTAGAGATGGGTTGCAAAGTTCCAAATAATCCTCCATATGGTCTAGTCTTGTCACCTTTTGATCTTCATCTTTTTCGACCACTCCTTTCTGGCAGATTGTGCAGACAAACTACTCAGCATGACAAATTAATACTCCAGGTTTGACATATATATATATATATATATATATATATATATATATATATATATATATATATATATATATATATTATATATGCTAGACGACCCGTGTACCCGTTGGTTACCCATTGTGACAGCAGTTGATTAAAAAAAAAAAAAAAAATTTTAAGTAAAAAAAGATAGCTCCAGCGAACTATACCGCTGAGGTTGTTTGCATTGATCAAATAATCCTGAAGAGTACTTGACTGAATCGGGAATTGACTTTTTACTAATTTTTTTGTTGCCCGATTTAAATGAAACTTGATGCTGCACACCGCAGGTGAATGGTGAGTAAGGTGGGCTGAAAATTTTGGTGCTATCGTGTACTGTATTGGCTGTATTTCGGGAACATACATATATACATACATACATACATACATACATACATACATACAAGACGAGAGTTTTAGTAATATATATATATATATATATATATATATATATGTACATATAAATTATTGTTGTTTTGCAGTTGCGGCAGACCTGATTATGGCACCTGGAGGACGGAACAAAATCGTCAGGCAAAGAAGGGCACCACGAGAGTCCCTGGAATTTGTGCCACCAGCAAAGCAAAGGTGTTTGAGAAGTGCCAATGAGAAGCATTCTGAGGCAAGCAAGCTTTTGAAATATCCTTCCTGGAAATCATTTGTGGGAAAAAAAGTATTTTTTTTGATGTTCTGTTTTGAACAATGTGTGGATATTTTCTGGCCAGATATTTCCAGGGTTTTAATGAGGACAGGGTGGACAATAGGCATATGTGTGAAAAGCTTTTTCTTGCTGGTCAAAAGATCTCATACTCTTATTCGTGCACCATGCTCTGTACAGAGTTCTGCCGAAGAAATTTCTTGACTAGGGTTGCCACTCCGACACGGGAGTGTCAGGGGAATGGAGTGCCACTCTGGCACAAAGGAATGAACTTTGCCACGATGCTTAAAATCCCTTTGTATTTCACTTCTTGTTTTGATGACATTACTCTACCTCTAGCAGCCTAGACTCTTGGTTTGGTTTCGGTACCAAATGATTTTTTGTTTTTTTTCTTTACAAGATTGAGACTCGTTTAATGAGCAAGGCAATGAAGAGTATGAACTCGCAGAGAGAGAGGAAGAAGAATAAAACACTCCATGTAAGGGAGTTGGGTGAGGCAGGGTCAATAGTCGTTAAAAAAAACAGTTGTGGATATGGATGGGGGTGACTTGCGCTGATAGTGTTTGAAGCCCTATGTTCAGTCTCCATCTGCAGCCACATGTCTGTCCCTGTCAGACAGCTGTTACACATTTGTCAGACATTCAACATGTCTGCCCTTCAGCAATTGCCTCTCTTTCCAGGAAAGGTATTGGGATGTACGTCTATTTCCTGGAAAAGGTTTGGCCATTTTGAGGCAGTATATCATCCTGATAATGAAGAAGAACAACTCCTTTTGTGTCTTCGGACGCGTAGGACTGCTGAGGCAGTTTTTCCTTTGTGAGGAGGAACAGTCCTGGACGGGTCCCCACTCCGGGATACTTGAACAGCTCATTCTTCCCAGTCAGCTGGTATTCATTTGCCGAACTCAGAAGGATGACAGGCTCAGTCAACCCACCTGGTGTTACTTTAATGGGTGACGGGCTCAAACTCGGGACCCTAACATTTTAGGACGGCCACCTTAACCGGAGAGCCAACAGCAGGCTTGGAGGATCATATTAATAAAAAACAAATTTGAGAGAGAGATTTTGGGTATAAAAGTAATTGTAGGTTGGGAGTAGATTGTAACGAGGGGGGGTGAATTGTGTGAATCATGTATGGGGCCAAGTTGTGGGATTGTCAAAAATTGATGTTTTTTGTATGTAATATGTGGATGGATCTTGAAAAGATGAATTATTTGTCGTGGCTAATCCTGTGCTTATGTTCTTTAGGTCACCTCCCCAACTATTAACAGGCTTGGTTGCTATCAAAAGAAACGGTAAGGTCATGTTTTGGGGGTTTTTTTGAGCAAGTTGATATATTGCCTTCATTAATTTGACAAACAAGCCATGTTTTGTGTTTTTTATTTTTGTTTTGTTTTTTTCTCCCCCTCTAGCAAAACCAGAAGTTTGGCAACAGACAAGCAAGCACCTCATTTGGAAAACATATGCCTGTCTGCGCAAGGAGTAGGTGAGACATTGTACATAGTACCCATGTATTATCTTGTTACCTCCACCACCGGAGGTTTTTTTTTTTCATCCCTATCTGTCTGTCGGTTTTATCTATCTGCGAGCAGAATATCTCAAAAAGTTATGGATGGATTTGTACAAAACTTAGTGGACAGGTTAGGAGTGACAAGGACGAATTTATTAGATTTTGGTGAAGATCCGGATACGGATCCGACATATCGGTGAAATTCAAAACGTAAACTGTTCAGGTTGGTGGAACTATGTATGCTACCAAGTGCCATTCTAGTTTTGTTTCTGTGATGCGCAAAAACAAAATGGAAAAGGTTTTGGCAGCATTATATGCTGTGTCAGCTCCAGGTGGGAAAAAGGACTGAAGATGAAGGGTCAATGACTGACTATCCAGTCTGCATGTGTGATGCTTACGGCTAAATGATGGGGGGGGGGAAACTTGACTGAAAACTACTTGACCAGCCACAGGAAAATGAGTCGCTGGAAGCTGAATAATGCGAAAGTTATACCAGTGATGGTTTGGGCTGCAGGTATGATGAAAATGAATCTCATGGAGATCATAAAACCCATCCCTAGGAATATTATTACAAACAAACTACAGTTGAAAGCTGTCCGGGGCTCAGTGACTATCCTGAAGAGAGCTCTCGACACAAATCTTTGTCAACAGAAAACGTCACAGCTTGGTCCATGAATCGTGACCCCTTACTGAAATGAAGGTGGATACTTTGAGCCCACCATGGGAGGACTCCATTCTACATTCTGAAACTCGCATATGAAGATACCATTCCACGTCACACACACACACACACACACACACACACACACACACACACACACACACACACACACACACACACACACACACACACACACACACACACACACACACACACACACACACACACACACACACACGTACACACACATTGACATTTGTTGGTATACACACACACACACATTTTTGTACTCAGGACCCTAAAATCAAATCAAAATGGTACAAGCGTTTTTTTGTTCGTTTGTTTGTTTTGTGTACGTTGTCAAGGCTCATATAAGAGTGAACACACAGAACGTATAACAAAGACAGCAGCAGACAAGAGGGGCGGGAGAGGGAAGCACAAAACAGTGGAGAGCAGAGACATTAGGAGATCTGCGGAAGGGAAAGGGATGGGGCGGGGTACACGGGGTAAACAAGATGGACGCAACAGAGACTTTCAGGAAGGAAAGCAGGGAATTTGAAGAAGGTGGGTATGGGGTGGATTAACAGGGGTAGAAAAGATCATGGTTTTGGATGGGGGAAGATAAGAGATGGTGGTGGTGAACAACTGTTTTGAAGACCTTGAGGGAAGAGTAGGATTGAAATGAGTGTGGGAGTTTGTTCCAGAGGCGGGAAAAATGGAATGAAAGAGTGAAGGTGAGCGGTGATTCTTGCTTTTGGTAGTTTCACCAGAGGGGGGTTACTGGCGGACCTTGAGCGCCTTGTGGAAATATGGGGTGGAGGAAGGGGACAGATCAGACAGAGCAGGGGGGTGAGGCCGGAGAGGAGATGGTAGAAGACAGAAAGACCACCGACCTGCCTGCGGTGAGAGCTTTACACTTCACATTCTACCAACTACAGTCATAAATAATTTGTGACACTCACATTAGTTCTGTCTAGAATCTATCAACGTATAGTCATCATAGTACGACAAAACCCAAAATATTTTCCAAGCTGGATAATTGCAAATAATGACTTGATGTTCTCCGATTATCATTTAAGTGGAACGTTTATATACCTGTTGAACAAAGGCACTTTGAATGAGGTAATTGACAATTTGGCCCCAAAATTAATGTATCTGTCAAGACTTTACAATAGATTGATATATTTTAGATAAATAACAAACAAATCAGTGCTTGAAGAAATTGGACCACAATGTACATTGGAAGCACTGTTGCAAAAACAGTGGATGGGGACTTGATGGAACTGGAGGCCGAGAAGGTTTCAGAGGAAGCTGGAGCAGATGAGGATGTCAATGAAATTCCCAAGTTCACCATCAAGGGCATGGCTGAAGCTTTCAACCTTGTTGAGAAGGGCTTGGTTGCATTTGAGACTGAAGACGAGCCTTGTCAGGTTCACCAAAGCGGTAAGAATCATCACCGATGCCCTCAGCTGCTACAAGGTGATTTATGATGAGAAGAAGAGGGCCGCTGTCCAGTCTTCCTAGGACAGATTTTTCAAGAAGGTGGAAAGTGAGGCAGCACCATCAACTTAATGTGTCGAGGATCCAGATGATCCAATGTCTGTGCCATCTACTTCTGCAGGCATGCTGCAGCCTCCTCTCCAGCATCACCATTGCCACCTTCATCATACTCTTCCAATTATTACTCTTTAACAGTCACCGGAATAAACAAGAAAACCTTTTTTTTAAAAATGAACTCTACGTGTGCATTTTGTTTTTATTTTATGTTATGTGCATGCATGCGCCATCCTTCGGATGAACATTAACCTAGACATCCCATCCCACACTCACCTCTAAGCTGTCTCACCTGGATGGGTCACCACTCTGACTCAGCTTGCCCCAAATAGTTATTACCCCAGTGCACTCTCATTCATTTTGCTGACCTCAGAAGGATGATGCACTGAGTCACCATTGCTTAACCACCTGCATTGTCACTGAATTAACCACCTGGTGTTAATTCAGCGGTCGAGAGGGGCTCAAACTCAGGGCCCGAATGTCCCAAACCAGCCACCTTGACCATGAAACCAACACCAGGCTTATTGAACATTAACTTGAACAAAATATCCTGTAAAATTTCACTACTTTTTATTTTTTTTTCTGCCAGAAAGTGAGAAACTCTCATTGAGGTGCTATCACAATGTGGAGGGGTCAATGGCCAAGACCTGTCAGACCAAGACCTTTCCTTTGACCTGTCAGAACTATGGGTGTCTCATGGTGGGGTCGAGACCCATACTCTACACAGCATTTAAGGACATTCACACAAAGTCGTGAACATTTCCGTCGCCGAGAACCGATCCTAGACGGATCACACCTGCATCGTGAAGTACAGAACTTTCCTGGAGCTTGGACATGTGGAAGAAATTCAGTTCTTCTCTGTCGCAGTCCGAGACATTTATTAACAGAAAACAACAACAAGCATGCACAAGGGAAAGAAGGAAATACAGGCCAAGCAATATCAAACACGATCCTCTTTCTGCTCAAAATGCACACAGCAATCCTCTTTAAACTATTTTGGACAGAAAAAGACAGGGGAGGGCTTGACATCTGTCAAGGGTAAATGGAGGGAGAGCTGACGAGCATGAAGTAATGTGAACACCAGTTCAGCCTTGAGGAGAGGGCGATAACATGGTTCAGACAAAACACAGAGACCAGGTGGATTATTTTCGGCTAGACATTGAGGCGCCAGCAATGCGTTCTTCTCCAGCAGCTGGGCAGTTTCATTTAAACATTGGAGATATCAGTCTTTGTTATATGTATTTCAGTGAGATAAAGCACAAGTGAATGTAATTGAGAAAACATGAATATAACAAGTTGTTTTTTTTTTTTTCTTCCACAGACACGTCCCTCCAATTTGATCCAACTTACCTTAAAGAATCACTTCAGATCCCATTTTTAGCTTTAGGAATAGAATGAATGTCTCAGTAATGCCCTGAGGATAATTCTCATCCACTTTGGTAAGCCTTGCCATGTAAGAGCATCGCTTCACCATCGTTAACGACAGATTTATTTTGTCGAATAATTTAGTCCCCACCTTGAGTGGCCTTTGGCTTTGTTGTGGGCGAAATCTCATAAAAACAATTTTTTAAAAAGTCCACATTATTGTATTTACAGAGGCTTGTGATTACGTTTGATTGTCAGTTTCATAGAATGTCACATCTATAAATGTACAAGCTATTAAAACGATTTGATGGGAGTTTATGCATTTTGAATTGAGTCTGTAGTGATATCTCAGAGGACGTGGCACATAATGTACTGTCGGACCCCGACATTTGTGGGCACCGTGTATTCGCGGTTCATGAAATGTGACCTGCTTCGACATTTGCGGTTATTCGCGGGGTTTTTTTTCATTTTTCCATAGGCATATTTGCGGTTTTTCATGGGATTAAAAAAAAATTCCTTCTGAATCACGAACCACCAGGAACCTATCCCCCTTTTCCTCACTGAAACAATGCCCTGACATTCACGGATTCGACATTCGTGGCATTTTTCAGGAATGTATCCTCTGCGAATGTCGGTCGGATAGTATTACAATACTATTGTTTTGGCAAACTTTTAATGTTTAAAAAATGAACTGAAAATATTTTTTCGATCAAAAGGTCAAGGTCGCATAAAATCATCAATTTTCATCCGATTTACTTGAAATTTGAATTGGGTTTGCATATTGGGAATTGGTTTACCAATTAAAATGCTCTAGAAGCCGATTGTTTTAAGTTCAAAAGGTCATGGTCACAAAATCATGAATTTCCATCTGGCTTGAAATTTTAGCAGGGTTGCATATTGGGTCATGAAGCCTATTGCTTTTGATGTCAAAAAGTCAAGGACACCTAAAATCATCAATAATTTTGTATTTTTTTCTTCGTTGTTTTCATCATGTTTAGCATAAGGAATAATAAAAAGTGGACACGAACGGGCTTTGTATTTTCAGATGGTCTCTATTTATTTTCTTGGAACAGTTTTTGGATAAACGTTTGTTTATACTGTACTCTCATTCTTTTTCAGTGATAGGGAGCAGGTTGAGTGGTAACGGAAACGAGTGGAAGTTTAAAGCTCTACCCGAGAAGAAGGAGCTCCGTCTGTGCTGTCGTGACTTGCCACAACAGGACATGATGGCTGAGCAGGAGAATGAAATCCCTCTTGTGGGAAGTGTAATGGACCCAGGGAGAGCTCAACATTTGGATAAGCCCGACTCGACCTCGGATGAGACTATGAGCAGGTTGCATCTCTCTGATGTAGACCGAGAAGTGGAGATAGATGAGCTGTGTAAGGAGGTAGGGTCGAGGTCATGCTTTTGTTTCTCTCTGTCTTTCCTTTGACCTGTCAGAACTATGGGTGTCTCATTTGCATTTGGGTTGATGGCATTCATGGATGATTGCTCCAGGCCAAACTGATCTACACCTCTGAGTTCAGTCAGAGCAGGAATTTGGAAATTAGTCAGGATACTGACACGGTATCCTCTTCTTTTTGAATCACACTGAGATATTTCACTGAGTGATACCAGATAGAACGGATGGCTTAATTTCATGAACAAATGGACAGTGTCTTCTATATTTTTTTTTGTATACCTTGTCAATGCTCGTATGAGAGCTAACACACAACGCACATCAAGGGGAGCATGAGACAAGAGGGGAGGAGTGGGAAGGACAAAACAGTGGGGAACAGTGACATTAGGAGATATGGGGTGGGGAACACAGGGCACACAAGATGGACATTACAGGGACTTTCAGGAATGAAAGCAAGAAATTTGAAGGAGGTGAGTTTGGGGTGGATTAACGGGGGTAGAAAAGATCAAGGTTTTGGATGGGGAACGATAAGAGGTGGTGTGAAACAGCTGTTTTGAAGGCTTGGAGGGAAGAATGGGATTGAAGAGAGTGTGGGGGTTTGTTCCAAAGGTGGGGAAAAAAGAGGAATGAAAGGGTGAAGGTGAGCAGTGATTCGTGATTTTGGTAGCTTTACCAGAAGGGGGTTTTTGGTGGACCTTGAGCACCCTGCGGAAATATGGTGGGGACAAATCGTAGACAGAGCAGGGGGGGCGAGACCGGTCAAGAGACGGTAGAAGACAGAAAGACCACCGACCTGCCTGTAGTGAGAGTGAGAGGCCCAAAGACTCAGCCTCATTGCGGGAGATGCCAATGATCCGAAAAGCCTTGGTTTCCACGGCATGAAGCCGAGAAAGGTGAGAGGCAGGAGCACCAGCCCAGAGGGGAGAGCAGTACTCCATTAGTCTGCGGACGAAAGCTTCGTACATGGTCAGGAGCTCAGGTGGGCCGAAGAAGGACTTTGCACGACGGAGTATTCCCAGTTGGCGACTGGCTTTGGAGGCCAGGTTGGAAATGTGGCTTTTCTAGGAAAGATCATGGCAAATAGTGAGACCCAGAAGCTGGAAAGAAAGGACTTCTTCCAGGGGATTGTTGAGAAAGTGGATTGGGTGGGGGGTGGGGGTTTCCAAATAGTCCTTTCAGAGAGACATAATGAGAGTGTGAGATTTGTCAGGATTGAAAGACATGTTCCACGTGATGGCCCAGTTTGTGATTTTATCCAGATCTGCAGAGAGCAAAGAAGCTGCTGCTTGCCGGTCTGAGGGATGACAGATGGTATGACAGAGGGTGGTCATCAGCAAAGAGATAGAGGATTTTCCAGAGAGTCGGAGAGATCATTGATGAAAACCAAAAATGGAACAGGGCCCAGAACACTGCCTTGAGGAACTCCAGCCTGGACAGGAAGAGGAGATGAGAGAACTCCATTTAGGGCCACATGTTGACTGCGACAGGAGAGGAAGTCTGCGAGCCATGAGTGGAGATGTCCTTGGATACCATACGAAGAGTTTTTGGTGAGCATAGCAGGGTGCCAGACTGTGTCAAAAGCACGCGATATGTCTAGTGATATGGCTCTGATTTCATGTCCGGCATTGAGGTCCTCCATCCATTGTTGGGAGAGCAGAAGCAGCATATCCAGGGTAGAGTGACCTGGTCTGAAACCAAATTGATGATCGGAAATCAAGCCATTGGAGAAGAGGAAGGATTTGATGTCTGAAGCGATGATGGATTCCATAACCTTGCTGATGATTGGGAGAAGGCTGATTGGTCTGCAGTTGCAGGGATCTGTTTTTGCACCTTTTTTATACAGGGCAGTAATGTTTGCTGATTTCCAAGTGGATGGCAGATGACCTTGAGAAAATGAGAGGATGAATAGAACAGAGAGAGGGTGAGCAAGAGCAGAGGAGCAGGTTTTTTTAGGACACGTGGGCTGATGCCGTCTGGACCGGTTGCAGAATCTGAGTCGAGGTTTGACAGCAAGCTCTCCACTTTGTCAGAGGAAAAGGACAGAGAGACCAGGGACAGTTGGGTGCGACTGGGTAAGGTGGGTGCAGAAAGCAATGTGTTTCGGACGCAAGATTTTGATGCAAACACCGAGTTTAGGCATTCGGCCTTTTCACATGGGGTATCAGCAGTGCGGCCATTTGAGGTAAGGGAGGGAATGGAGGGGGAACATACACCAGAAACAGATTTGATTAGATGCCACCAGGATTTGGAGGAGGGAGAGAGGTTGAGAGTTCAGATTTGAGCTTGGAAAGATGTTCTTTTCTGACTCTCCTGAGGGTACACACACACACACACACACACACACACACACACACACACACACACACACACACACACACACACACACACACACACACACACACACACACACACACACACACACACACACACACACACACACACACACACACACACACACACACACACACACACACACACATACACATACACATACACATACACATACACATACACATACACATACACATACACATACACATACACACACACACTTGTTCCAAACTTTATGGAAGGAACTGAGATTACCCTCATTTGGGTTTGCTTCCCATGAGGCAAAGGCAAGTTGTTTCAGGACAACTGCCTCGTCACAAGCTTCAGTGAACCATGGGTGGGAGGAAGGGTAAGACAACTGAAGACTAGAGGGGATAAATCTGTGCATGAGGGAGAGCAAGTTTCTTCGAAAGAATTCCCAGGATGAGTTTATGTTGGAGAAAGTAGCGATTGGAGAGCAGTCTACAAGTTTGATGGCTGCTTGGAGACCCTGCCAGTCGGCTTGAGTGAGTGAAATGCCAGACTCGACGGCGCTGAGGTGGCAGATTAGGGAATTGGGGTGTGAGAGAGTGAGGGCAGTGCATGGAGAGTGAGGAATGGAGTCTCTGATGAAGAGAGCAACTCCTCCACCAGGATGAGGCTCAGGTCTGTCATGCCAGAGGAGGGAGTAACCAGGGAGAGATACTTGGGAGTCAGGGATGTCTTGAGGGAGGAATGTTTCTGTGAGGCAGATTATGTCTGGTTTGTCAGTGGCAACCTGTATGGAAAGATCTGTAAGGTTTGAGCGAAGGCCTTGGATATTTGAGGTCCACACTGTTAATGAAGAGGGAGGGGAGGAGGCTTTTGGTGCAGGGGAAGGGAGGGGAGGGTAGGACAAGGAAAGTGGGGGGAGGTGAGGAGGAGGAGGAGATTTGGACCATGCTCTGTGCCCAATAGCCAAGGAGACTGCTAAAGCAGCACCAACGCGCTGCACAATCATGGGCAGGTCGCCACTCCGACACAGTTTACCAGCATGCTGGAACTCATTTTGCTGACCTCGGAAGGATGACAGGCCGAGTTAACCCCACCTGGTTTTGATTCAACAGCTAAGCAGGATTTGAACTCAGGACCTGAGGATCCAAAGCCCGCCACCCTAACCATTAAGCCAACACCAGGCATGGAGGTAAGGAGAGTTGTTGAAAGAGTGTGGGGGATTGCAAAATAGCTAGGGGAGGGGGCCGGATGAGGAGTAGAAAAGGCTCTGTGGTGCTGGGGGGGGGGGTGAGGGGGCAGAATAGAGGGGCCAGAAGGCAGTTGAGGATTTGAGGAGGTGGAGTGATGAGATGGAGGTGAGAGGGCAGGGGAAGGAGGCAGCTTTATGGATGTGAGGGTGGCAACTTTGAGAAGGGTGAGTGAGGGGTGAATGGTGGGAGAAGGGTGAGTGGGGAGAGATGAGGGGGGAGTTTTTGAGAAAGCTGAGAGGGAGGCTTGGAGGGAGAAGAGTGTGATGGTTGCTTTGAGAGGGAGGGGTGAGTTGGCACTGAAGTTGGAAAAAAAGAATGGTTGATGGAAAGCAAACATTCATGGCAAGCTGGGGTTTTTTTTTTTTTAGGTCAGAGATGCGATTGAAGACATTTCTTGAGGGATGCAATAAAGGCGAATTAAGAAAATGGAGGGAAGAAACGTTGTAATAGTAGGATTTTTGAGGAAAGGTATGAGGGAAAGGTCGAATTGAGAGCAGTCTGTTGAAATAGAAGAAGAGTCGTGAATTATGATACAGTAATGAGAACCACACGTGTGAAAGAGGAAGAGGAAGCATTATAAGAGATCGTTTTTATTATCATTATTTTTTTTGATGTCCTTTATGCCAAGCACCAGTTTATTTTCAGACATACAAGCAAGTTGCCCCTGGGCTGACCATTGGTCTGGTTGTAATCAATGAAATAATTTGGCTTTTAATATATTGAGATCTATTTATTTATATACCTTCCTTGCACAGCATCTTTGGCAATAATGACAGGATCATTCGTTTGAGATCTGCATTGCCATACAAATGGAATCCTTGCTACATCTATTAAACATTTTTCAATGCATGTGTTGCACCACCAAAATGTTTCTTCAATCATATTGTGCCTTTGGGAATGGCTTTACTCTTTACAAATGATTAGAATTTAAATCAAAAACATTTTGACGGAATCGTACATTCCGTAATTGTCTTCACGCCATTTACGGAACCTGTTGGTTTGGTGAATCGAGAATCCTTTTGTTTGTATATGAGCAGCTCTCAAAGGAGCACAAGGACATGATGCAAGTGCTTTTTAGCCGAAAGTTGAAGCTTGAAGCTGCACTGACGTTCTGGAAACGCCATCCTGAGGATTTGGTTTCCTATCTGTTTCGGTGAGTTGTGTGGAGGCAACACTTTTGCATCTTTCTGTTACTGTTTTCCTTGTAACTGTTAACCAAAGCAATATTTAAGGGTCATTTACATACATGTACATAGGGAGGGGATTGAGATGAGTTGAGAAAGTAAAGAGGGTGGTGGAAGGTTGTGCATGGGCATCTGAGGAAGAGGTGAAGGAAAGGGAATATACAGGTAGTGGGTTGTATCTTTTGCTTTTTTTTTTGCTGGCTTCTGATGAAATAGCACATTACCTGTAGAGTGATTGCATCACCACCACCCTCCCTACAGTGAAGCAGCGGAATATTTAGCACTTTCTGCTTCCCTATCATGCTATCACTGACTTCCTAGAAACCCGTCAGTCGCCTGTTCATCTCACGATTTTAAGAGAAAATAGTTGGAAATAATAGCAAGGACCTGCATAACATCTGCAGTCAAAGCACTGCTTGAGAGAACGGGTTCCAAATGGTAAATTCTAAAGGGTTCCTAAATTTGTGGCCATAGTATAGAAATTGTGGGTGGAGTCAGGCGAACTGTCCAACAAATGGATGGAACTCGGATGCACGCACACACTGTTGATTTTATAATTTTGAAGTTAATGAAACAAATGAGTTTTATTAATTAATTTATTTTGATTGTCCTTTCCTACCAATATAATTTTCAAATTTGCTCACAGGAAAAGAAAAAACTTTTCTGTTTTGTGGTCTAATATTTTGATGTTTAACCCCCCCCCCCCCTTAACAGGGTTCATGACCTGTGCGTTGTTGCTGACTGTGTGGGAATTGTTACAAAAAGGTTCGTGAAATATTCGCCAACACATATCCTCGCCTTCAGTTGGTTTGCATGTAGTCGGGTTTGCATCAAGGGTCAAACCACTTTGAACGACTGGTTAGTTTTAATTATTGTTACGTAAATGTCTTGGGGGTTGTTGAATGGGTTAATTAGTTCGTTATTTCATCATGAATGTCGGCATAAGACATTTGTAACCCAAGTGTAGCAGCGGCCTGAATCGAGTGGATGAAGAGCTCATTGTCGTCCAAGTTCCTATGGAGGGGCTAGGATGACAAGCTCTGTAATTGATGTTCTTCATTCTTCCCTATTGTATTTTCACCTTCCCACTCTGCTGCAACACCAACATGGTGGGTCCACATGTGCGAGGTTTGACATTTTGCGTTGACATGGTGGAACCATGTGGGCAAGGTTAGACGAATGAAAACAACATGGCGAAAGCAAGTGTGTGACCTTCAATGAGGTGAGGGGAACCATGCTGTGGAGAATGGGGGACGGGTTGGAAATCACGAGATATAAAAGCTAACACGGAGAAGCTCTGCAGTCAGTCAGGTACCAGTGTGCATTCAGTCAGGATTTGTCAGTTGGGCAGTCAGTCGGAGTTAGAGGCATGCTGTCAGAGCTCATTGGTGGTCGTCAGTCACGGAATGAAGTGCCGCGGCCAGTGCCAGTGGGACCCATTGGAGTCGGCGGCCTTAGTTCCAGAAACGGCTCTGAGGAGAGATGGTGGTGCTAACTTGTAAAGCTGTCGCACGAGTCCAGAGCCCTGACGAGCGCGCCCACTGTACGCCCATCCAGTGCACCTCAAAAGGAAAGGCCACCACCAAAAACTCTACCTCACCCATTCCGTTAATCTCATTTGTCTTGTGTCCCTAAAGCAAGTTTGAGTGTGAAGTGTGTTCAAGATGAGCATACAGACCATTTTTGTCTCCAAGTGTGCCGGCAGGTTTCTCATTTGTCTTTCATCTATCGATTGATCACTTGTCCTCCCCATCATAATTTATTAAACCAGTTCACTTCTAAAGCACCCACGAAGGAATGGAGAAGGCCATCATTTAATATCACCTTTCACATGGCTACAAAGACTGAAGCAATATAGGGAGATTTGTAAAAATAAAAAATAAATCCAACTTTTTTTTTTTTTGCAAAAATTTTTTAAAGTTTATTTTGCTTAAAACACTCCTCGGCAATCCCTGATGAACCTCTGAAAGTTTGACAGATCTGTTTGGCCATCTCTGTGAAAAAGGGCGACACACACAGACAAATAGCTTTTTTACAGTATCGATCATCGCCGTGGAATTGCCCTCTGGCATAACCAACTTATCCACACACCAAATGCCTGCTGAGTTCCGGAATTGCAGACGAAATTGTTTTATTCTTGCCCACATTGTACTGCTGACTCACCACCCACGTGCAGAACGCCTCCACTTGGGTGTACCTGGGAGTTCATCTTTGGTGTTGTTGGGTCGCCCGTGATGGAGACTACAATATTGTTAAGGATTCAGCGGTGTCGGGGCTCGCACCCTACTCTTGACAGCCAAATGTTGAAGATTCGGCGTCACTTAACAGCACCGCCGTCTCCGGGGTTATAACGCCGGCTGGCTCGACACAGGTCTCGGGTTATGCGCCTCGGATCACGATACCAACGTACACCCGTGCCTTGCCAGTTGGGGAAATAGACCCCGGTTACAGACTGAATTTGTCAGAGACCGAGCGGAGTCTACCAGTCCATAACCATTATGGTTTTATATCCAAATCGAGTGGATCGTTCCTCAGCGCGGCACAAATAAATTCAAGGCGGCAAATCTCGTATAACTCAGCCAGATTTATTGGGGACACATCGGGGAACACAACACATGCAAAGCATTCACGACAATGTTATAATTAATCTATAATCCATTCTTAACTAGGGAGCTACGGGTTTCGAAGGGAACCCTAGCGAGATAAACCTTAGAAAAGATACGGACAGCATGCAGCAAGACACAGAGTACTTGGTGATGCTTCATGGACGAGAGGAAAAATGTCAAAGGCACGAATGCAGCTCGTGACGAGCCGATGTCAACAGATTTGAGCACACCGCGTGGCAAGATGGCGGCGTCCTTTTGTCGCACCGCCCACGCATGCAATCTCAGCGCGTTCAGCCCCCGTAAGGTCGACGGCACAAGAGCGGAAGGTCCACGGTGTGCTCCAACTGGCTTTTCACAAGGTCCAGCATACAAATCCTGGCCTGGCCTGCTCACCAGATCAGGCTAAATCGGGGTGTTGGGCTCCGCAGGCGAATCGACAAACGTGTCGAGTCGTGCCATGAGTATGGACAGTCAGAGGCTCCATGACTGGACTCTGGACGAACCCGTCGATGAACTCCTCGTAAAGTCGATCGCCGACTCACACAACCGTCCCTCTCGAAGCAGATTGCCGACCGACGCTTGCTGTTTCTCCTCCAGCCGATGGCAGACAGACCTCTTGCAGTCACTTCCTTGCCTTTCTTTCGGCTCGCTCTTCACGAAAGCCAATTGCAAAAAAACACAGCCGTCCCTTGTACAGAATAAAGTATGTCAACATCAAAATCAGGGTAAAAATGGGACCAGCTAATGTTGTAAACTGGTCATTGACCTCATAAATGATAAATAATTCATGTTTGTCTCTCCTATTCCTTCAATAGCTTCATTGAGAGTGATGAGCTGCTGTCCTTGGGAGCATGTGTAGATCTGCTGCCTCTGATTCATGCACTTCTGAAGAGCAGATATGAAAAGTAAGGATCATTACACTGATGTGCTGTCCTTCACTCGGCTATTTTAATGACTAATAAGGTACTTCATGCTGTTCTTGAGAGCAGGAAAACATTGCATCCAAAGCTGCGTAGCTTTTAATGATCTAATCGAGAAACGCAAGTTCTCCGTTTTAACACAACTCTGTTTTCTTAAACCCCTAGAGTTAGGAAGGATTCGTAGTTGAGAGAGAGAGAGAGAGAGAGAGAGAGAGAGAGAGAGAGAGAGAGAGAGAGAGAGAGAGAGAGAGAGAGAGAGAGAGAGAGAGAGAGAGAGAGAGAGAGAGAGAGAGAGAGAGAGAGAGAGAGAGAGAGAGAGAGAGAGAGAGAGAGAGAGAGAGAGAGAGAGAGAGAGAGAGAGAGAGAGAGAGAGAGAGAGAGAGATATATATATATATATATATATATATATATATATATATATATATATATATATATATATATAGAGAGAGAGAGAGAGAGAGAGAGAGTTACAGACCTGGGATACAAGGGTGGGGGTATTCCCGGTTCTCCCTGGACTCACTGGAAATCGAGGCCATTGCACACGAATAAGTCCATGTTGCGGCAGGTCGCTAATCGACCACGAATGCTAACAATTTAACCATGTGACCCAGTGTCCTCCATCTGTCGATTGTTTAACTGGGGAACACGCAGTCACCTTATTGGGGAATCACGCCCTCGGCGATTGTTCGGCTCTTATCTTTATTGGATCTTGATTATTGCGGCCGAGCTTACCGCTAACACAACACCAGACTGATGTGAGAGCCATTTAATTGCGGAATTACAATCTCCAGGCTAATGTATGTGTGGACATTGCTGGATCGATAAGGGGAATGGATGGACACAGGCAGCTTGAAAGGAAAATGTGAACAAGGCAATTTATTTAGATCAGGCAACATGGGGTACGTGTAAGGAGGAAATCAAGGGCTTTAATTGAGTCAATGGGCAACCGGGGCAGGAAAAGGGCAAATGCAATAAAAAGCAATGAAGGTGTGTATTTACAAAAAGGAAAGAAAATGCACAAATTGCAGACTTGGCTTAACCTATGCCCTACCTACTGGTTAACATGACAGGGTACCCATCAGACCACACACACACGGGGAGACAATTTGGAGGGGGCAGGGTGGCCTCAGCTGACCAGTATGTATGTAACCGTCACCCTCCCCCACTCGATACCGCTCTCCGGAATGGCCCTGACACCACTCCACTACCGAGGGTCCATGGTGTGAGACATAATCCGTGGCCATGTTCACCATAACAGTCAGGAGGTGCGTCTGATGTATAAATGACGAATGTGGTCATCATTGGTTAGATAGTTATCGGTACGCCATCCTGATGAGGGCAAATATGCCTGAAATCTGGATCGGTGGCTCTGTTTGATGTTTAACTGATAATGACCATATAATCTTTGTCTGTTTGACAGTCACCGGGCCGAGGCCTCTGTGTTGGAGGTGACGCTTTGGTGTGGACTGTGTCCAATGGGGATCACCGGAATGCTCGTCGCACTCCACATATTTCGATTGTCTGCCGATCACATCACCTGCCTTCTGGTTGAATGGGTTGCATTTGCAGGAACAAACTTCTGGGTGGCAGACAAATGGTTGTTCTGTGTGGATTATGCAGTTTTAGCGTGTGAGACATTGTTATGGTCAGCATCGCCACAGATTAAGAGGTGTGTGTGCGTGCGTGCGCATAGACATTTACTCACTCGCACATTGGTTTTATATCCACTTCAAAAAGGGTCATTTCCCATTCATAGCTGTAATACAGACTCCCTTGAAGTTGGTTCCATAAAGCATATCTACAATCCAAAAGTTAGTTTTCACTGGTGACTTGTTCCCAAGAAAATTGGTTGGCTGTGCACTCACCTTTGAGCTGTACATCTTGGGTTTGAATCTTAACCCAGCTATAAACTGTTATTGTCATGTTTCACATGTAGGGAGATGCCTTGATGTGTGTGCTGTCCATGAAAAGGACACCTGTAATATTGTTGTGGGTCGGTGGCGAGGAACGACCGCTAGACGGAGCAATAGGGCCGTCTCTCACTGAACACCCAGACTTAAAAGGTCGTCACCCTGGATAACTCCAGAGTCGACGGGTCACTTAAAGGACCGTGGTCGCCAATATTTTGATGGCGTGAGGTAGGGTCCACTTGTCTATTCCAATTTACCTAAGTACTCACGCCGTCTAGCTACCGGGGAAGCCACACCCTCGGCCGACTCTGTCCGAACTGAGTTGCATGTACCGACTCGGGTCTGGCGTAACCGAGCGGGAGTTACCAGAGCCGCGCCGGTCCCAATGACAACTTACGGCCCAAACGGCCTCACTATTTCTTAAGCCTGCACCGTGCTGGGTTAACGATAGAAATGACAGGCAACAAGCTGGTACATTTAACAGGGGTTTATTTACAATAGTGAGGGAGACACAGAGCAGATTTAATCACGAATATAATGCAATGTACAATGAACACAGGCACTTAACAGTCTACTTACAGGACGGGCAAAACACACACACACACACACACACACACACACACACACACACACACACACACACACACACACACACACACACGAAATGGGGCCGGTTGGCCTTTATTTGACCCTTCAGCTCGGGAGGTAAGGCGAGCTGAGGGTAAGAGTTCGGCGGGCACCTTTCCGCCTCGTGCGGTCTAGTCGAGACAAGCTGGTTCGGGGGGGGGGAGGGGACTCGAACCCACACCTTCGTCGCCGCACCAAGCACCAGGAACCGGGAATGGCGCAACGGACGCCAACCAGCAGGAGAACGGACGAGACGAGACGAGCACTTGCGGGCAAGACGAGAACGCCAACAGGCAAAGCGAGACAATCCAAGCAGGCAAAACGAGGGCAAACAAGGCGACGAGGCTTCTTCTTTTTGCCAGCCTGATCACCCCCACTATTATTCATTCCTCACGTGAGGTGGGAGGGGTCCGTCCTGAGGTAACTCGCCTCCTCATTGAACGGGGGCGTCGGGGGTGGTGTCGGAGCGTCTCGATGGTCCGCCCCCTGAAGAGACTCTGTAGTTTCTATTTTTGCATATGTACTGCAGAAGAGAGTACTGGTATTCTGGCTTCCCATTGGCTGGAGGAAACGCTCCATGCCCTTCTTTGGAGCGGAGCCTTGATCTGAGGCGATGGAGGCTCCGCCCACGCCTTCAGCCAAAAACACGTGGGCAATCGAGTCGGTGGTGCGAAGAGGTGGAGGATTGATTTGTTTGGGAGGAAGATTTAAAGATGTAAAAAAACCTGACTATAAAAGACACCCACAGCACACACATGAAATTCCCATTAAACACAGGGAGGAATCTAACTATACACATACTTATCGAAATCACTAAGCTTCGGGACTGCTGTCTGTGTGCAAGAGGCTTCCAAATCCGTAACAATATAAGTGTATCTTTGAAAAATAATTATTTTGTCTTTTTGTCTCATGATGAACTTTTAATCTCTGTTTAATTTTAGTTTTTCCACAATGGGTTTATAGGGGAAATATTGTTGCAGCCAGTGGGCTCGTCCAGTTGCCCAGTTCAAATCCTGACGAACCATGTTAAAGCAGTCGCGACAGACGACTGATTCGATCATTCCAGCCTATCTGCCATGATAGTCTCCCAATCACACCACCAAGCCAGTCCATGCGTCATGCTGATCGATACCATACACAACTACATAAATGGTCTCTAATGGCGACTGCGTGGAGTCATCGGCCACATGCTTGGTTTCACTCTGGGCGCTAATTAATCGCCCAGACGCAAACTGTCCTTTAACGGATGTGTATTATTCTAATAGCGATCAAAAACACCCAAATGCACCCAGAGGCCAAGTGTTTTTTTGCAATGTATTTGGCAAAAAAGGGGCATCAATACAAATGGAAGCAATACAATACTTAATTGTATAATTAATGAAAACATAATTAATTTAAAACAATACATTTTTTTGTAAATGGAACAAAATACGTGCCCATGATTCGGATTGAACTGCAGATTCTTAAAGAAACTATTCCTTAAAGCCTCACATGTACCACAGCAGATAGAAAGGACGAGACTGAAATACTCCGGCTGTGTCTGGCAGGACACAGCGTGTGATGTTGAGGCACCTCCTGGCATGGGAATAGTACGTGCTGTGGCTACGGTCCACCTCGAGAAGAGGAGGTGCGGGCGCAGCTTCTCTTGTCTGCTCAGGATGCTTCCTTCTTGCCTCTCTCTTCCACTGATTTGTGTCAGCCCTATTTATAGCCACACCTCCTCACCTTCAGCCGTTACGTCATTAGCCCCTCCCCACTCAGCCGCTATTGTCTTGTGGGCCAGTTTGTGGGTGGGGCATCCTGACCTTTCCCCAGATTGTGGGAGAGGGAGGGGTGCCGATCTTCAGGGCCAAGGTCGTGTTTCCCACTCAAACTTGTATCTGATGGCCTATCGGACTCTTTTAAAGCACATTAAAGACACGTTACAAAGGTGAGAACATTAAAAAGGGTATGAAGGGATGGTGGTTTTAGACACGCATTAGGGAAGGGAAGACTGCATCTTTCTACATATATGACACGCATTCTATTTCGCAATGAAACTACCTTAAAATCCAGTGGTGGGGGGGATATTGAAATCTGCTCTATCCGTCCGTCTGTCTCGGTCACGCTACCTCCTCAACGGTTGTGCAGAAATTCACCAAACTTGGTAGTTATCATCACATGGCAAGAAGGTGCGATGGTTGTATAATTTTTGGGCCCAGCCCGCTTGAGGCCATGGGGTAGGGTCAAAAGGTCAAATATCACAAAATGCAATTTCAGGCACTTTTTTAAAAACATTTTTTAATGAAACTTTGAATATGCAATTAAGACTAGGGGGTGCATGAAATATGTAATGATCTCTTGGATTTGACCCCTGGTTCATATTCCAGGAGATGGGGACTTAGGGTCACAGGGCAAAACATAAGCATGGTGATTTGTGATGGCGCACCATTAACTTCGCTCTAGTTTAATGTTTGTGATCAGTTTTGTTCTTCATTTGTGTTTTCAAGTCACAACCTCACTGCATTGGAGTGGCTGACTGTGGTGATCAAGCACTGGTGGGCAACCCTAGCAAATGATGATCACCAAAATGAACTGCACTTCAGTGCAAGGTGATGTCATTATTTTAATTGTACTTGCTAAAATGTTTTTGAGGCTGAATCATTAAGCAAACAACTGTAAATAAATTCCATAAATAAAGCAAGCAACTGCTGAAAAACATTGCTTAAATTAAAGAAATTTTAATGCAAGCAATGTTGTTTTGGGCCATTATCGGTGACGTGCGTGACCTTAAAAATGGGGAATTCATACCGTAATATTGATGCCTCTCCTGTGTTTGTTTTTTGTTTGTTTGTTTTTTAATTAATGCCAGCATGTCTGGTATCTTCTTTTGGATATTTAGCTTGTAATTGATGTCATTCTGTAAAGCTTTTTTTTATTCTTCCTCTCAATGTGTTTACTCAGGTCAGGAGTCAAAAAGGGATCAGTCACATGTGTGACATCATAAAGAAAGCATTTGTTTTGTTTTTCCACACTTTGGTTTTTTTTTTTTTTAAGTCTGTAAATTGGAGAGTAGCTTAACAAATCATACTTCCTGGTATACACTGATGAGCCAAAACATTATGACCACTAACAGGTGAAGTGGATAACATTGATTATCTTGTTACAATGGCACCTGTCAAGGGGTGGGATATATTAGGCAGCAAGTGAACAGTCAGTTCTTTAAGTTGATGTGTTGAATGCAAGAGAAATGGGTAGGAGTAAAGATCTGAGTGACTTTGACAAGGGTCAAATTGTTATGGCCAGACGACTGGGTCAGAGCATCTCTGAAACGGCAAGGCTTGTGGGGTGATCCCTGTCAGCAGTGGTGAGTACCTACCGACAGTGGTCCGAGGAGGAACAAACCACACACCAGCGACAGGGTATTTGGCGCCCAAGGTTCATCGGTGCGCAAGGGCAGCGAAGGCTACCCTGTCTGATCCGAACCGACAGAAGGTCTACTGTGGCACAACTCACAGAAAATTTTAATGGTGGTCACGGGAGGATGGTGTCACGATCCACAATGCATCGCACCCTGCTGTGTATTGGGCTGCGTAACCGCAGACCAGTCAGAGTGCCCATGATGACCCCTGTCCACTGACGAAAGCACCTACAATTGGCACGCGAGCATCGGAACTGGATCTTGGCGCAGTGGAAGAAGGTCGCCTGGTCCAATGAGTCCAGTTTTCTTTTAGATCACGTGGATGGCCGTGCACATGTGTGCCGTTTACCTGGGGAAGTGATACAACTAGGATGCACTGTGGGAAGACGACAAGCCGGTGGAGGGAGTGTGATGCTCTGGGCAATGTTCTGCTGGGAAAACCTGGGTCCGGCCATTCATGTGGACGTCAATTTGACACGTGTGACCTACCTAAACATCGTTGCAGACCAGATACACCCCTTATTGGCATTCCTTGATGGCAGTGGCCTCTTTCAGCAGGATAATGCGCCCTGCCACACTGCACACATTGTTCGGGAATGGTTTGAGGAACATGACGAAGTGTTCACGATGTTGCCCTGGCCTTCAAATTCTCCAGATCTCAATCCGATTGAGCATCTGTGGGATGTGCTGGACCGACAAGTCCGATCCACGGCGGTTCCTCTTCGCAACTTACAGGTCTTGAAGGATCTGCTGCTAATGTTTTGGTGCCAGATACCACAGGACACCTTCAGGGGTCTTGTAGAGTCCATGCCTCGGCGGGTCGGCGTTGTTTTGGTGGCACACGGAGGACCAACAGCATATTAGGCAGGTGCTCATAATGTTTTGGCTCATCAGTGTATACAACTGGTTTGTAATTATTCTGTGTCAACATTTGTCTCCAATGTTATAAGTTATTGAAACATTTACAGTGTATTCACAGATGATACTCAAATAACTCTCATATAAAACCTGTGCCATGCTCTTTACAGAGCGTGGCAAAGGTGACACTGCGTGGTTTGCCATTGCTTTCTGAAATATTAGACTTCTTCATAATTGGTTGAAAGTGTTTTTTTTTTTCTTCAAAAAAACGATAATATTTCCAACAACAGAATCCTGTCTGAACAATCTATCATTTTCAAGCATCAAACAATAGACACGATGTTAATTTCAACTCATTTTCTTCAAATGAAGTTTCAAGTTTCTTATTCTGATTTAATAAGTATATGCTTTTGGGGGGTTTTTTTTGGTTTCCTGAGTCAAGACTCATGTAAGAGCGAGAACAAAACCAGGTGCAGCAGAATGCAAAACCAGAAAGGAAGAGGTAGAAAACACAGAGATCACCGACCTGTCTACGATGGCAAAGTGATACACCCCTTATTGATGGCAAAGTGATACACCAAAGCCCATAGATTGCTTCATCGCGGGGGATTCCAATAATCTTGAAGGTCTTCGTTTCCACGGCATCAAGCTGAGCAAAATGTGAGGCAGCGGAGAGCAGTACTCCATCAAACTGCATATTAAGGCCTTGGAGATGGATAGGCGTTCACGTGTGCGACGGAAGGACTTTGTCCGATGGATGATGCCCAGTTGCTGGCTGGCTTTGGAGGCCAACTCTGACATTTGGTTTGTCCAAGAGAGATCAAAACTGATTATGAGACCCATGAGTTTGAGTGAACAAAATCCCTCAAAAGGTTATGAGATATATCTTGTATATTATTTCCGAGTTTGTGGTTTCGTGTCGCGCTATCTTCGACTTTGTTCTGCACTCGAGTAACGTGATATTCAGCTTACATTATCTCAAAGACCATATGAGGTGCATGGTACAAAAAAAAGTAAATAAAATGCTTCTGAAACATTGAAATCGTATTCCACTTCCTGGATTCCTGCTCAAACACACCCACCCCAACATGTCGCGCAGAGCGTGGGTTATGCTCGTATAATATTATATTTATGGAAGACTTGAATATAATATTATATTTATGAGATATATATATATATATATATATATATATATATATATATATATATATATATATATATATATATATATATATATATATATAATCCTCTCTCCCCCCACCTCCCTCTATTTCCCCCACCCCTCTCTTCACTCTCCCCCTTATTTTTCTCCCCCTCTCAGTATTCCTGTCTGCGAAGTGATGGGTGTGTGTGTGTGTGTGTGTGTGTGTGTGTGTGTGTGTGTGTGTGTGTGTGTGTGTGTGTGTGTGTTATATAATATAGATATTTATGAGATTGAAAGACATATTCCAAGTGTTTGACCAGCTGGTCATTTTGTCAAGGTCTGAAGAGAGGGAAGAGGCTGCTTCCTGCCTTTCTGAAGGATGAGGGATGTCATGGCTGATGGTGGTTGTCAGCAAATTGATAAAGGGGATTTTCCAGATAGTCAGAGAGATTATTGATGAAGATTAGGAATGGGACTAGACTGAGGACACTGCCTCAGGGCACTCCAGTCAAATTCCATTGCGACCCACACGTTGGCTACGAGAGTGGAGGAAGTCAGTTAGCCATCTCGAGTTGGCCTTGCATACCATAGCCAGAGAGTTTGGAGAGTAAGGCAGGAAGCCAGACTGTATCAAAAGCTCGAGATATGTCTAGAGCAGTGAACTTCACAATTTTTTTTTTCGAGGGGGGCCACTTTTGCCGATAAGACATCAGTGTGAAAGCCGCCACACCGCCTGCAGGACTCCGTAATGGCTGCTATTAGGCTCCACCCTATGTCCTCTTCTTCGTTATGGTTAACTGGGCTGCAGACATCATTGTTTAAATACTGACACTGCTGATGTAGTTATGTTGCTTTATGCTTTGTGTTGTAACACTCATTTGAAACCATTGGGTCAATTTGATAGCATTTGTGAGAATTGGAACAGCATGTCCAAGGTATAGTGACCGGGTCTGAATCCAAATTGGTGATCTGAAATCAGGCTTTTGGAGAAAAGGAAGGATTTCATATTAACTGTGATTATGGATTCCATGGCCTTGCTGATTATTGGAAGTAAGCTGATAGGTCTGTCATGAAGAGGATCACCTTTTTAAGTAATGCTGTGATTTTGAGCATATGGAGGATGACCTAGGGCAAATGACGGGAGGAAAAGACCAAAGAGAGAAAGTTCCAGAGCAGGTTTTTAGGACACATGAGCTGATGCTGTCCGGTCCAGTTAATCAGAGGCGAGGGTTGCCAGAAACTTCACTTTTTCAGGTGAAACAGACAGAGTCCAGGAACAGTTAGTCTGATTGGGTATGGTGGGTACAGGGAGTGAGGGGTTGGGGACAATATTTGGAAGCAAATAATTGAGAAATTCGGCCTTTTCACGATTGTAGTCAGTTGTGGTGCCATTTTAAGAGAGGGGAGGGATGGAGGGGAACATAAACCAGAGACAAACTGAACAAGGTGCCACCAGGTTTTAGAGGAGGGAGACAGGTTTGAAAGTTCAATTTTGAGGTTGGACAGATGTTGTTTTTTGGCTGTCCTGAAAGTGGAGACACTTGTGGGCTTTGTGACATGATCTCGGATTGCCTTCATTTGGGTTTCCTTTCCAGGAAGACTATGGAAGTTGTTTCAGAGCTCAGTGAACCATGGGTGGAAAAAAAGGTAGGATAACTCAAGATGAGGTGGGATGAATCTGTGCATGAGAAAGAGAGAGCAGGTTTCTGTGAAATAATTCCCAGGCTGAGTTTACATCGGGGCAGAAGATATGGGGGACCAGTCCTGAAGAGATGGCTGCTTTGCAGTCCCTGCCATCTGCCTGAGTGAACTGCCAGACTCGCTGGCAATGAGGCAGCTGTCTGAGAATAGCCAGGGAGATGTTCACTTTCACAAGCATATGATCAGAAGAACCAATTGGAGGTGTGTGTGTGTGTGTGTGTGTGTGTGTGTGTGAGTGCCTGTGTGTGTGTGTGTGTGTGTGTGTGTGTGTGTGTGTGTGAGTGTGTGGGTGTGTGTGTGTGTGTGTGTGTGTGTGTGTGTGTGTGTGTGTGTGTGTGTGTGTGTGTGTGTGTGAGAGAGAGAGAGATATGGATCGCTGGATGAAGGATGGTGCAACAAAGACAAACAAGAGGTGGGAGAAGAGGGGAAGTCACATCTAAAGGTCCTCCTTTTTGAAGTATCATGCAATATATCATTTTTGGTCCTATCTCTCAATTGTGAAGAATCACCTTAAAAACAATAATAAAAATTCTGGTATCTGGATCTAGATCTTCACCAAAATCCTATCAATTGGTTCGTCAAACATCCAAACCTGTCCACCAAGTTTCATTGGAATTGGCCCATAACTTTTGGAGATATCCTGCTCACAAACAGACAGGGTTGAAAACATAACCCCTGTCCACCTTTGGTGGTGGAGATAACAAACTAATCAGTGTTTGAAGAAACTAGACCACCATGTACATGAGAAGTGCTGATGCTAAAATTGAAAGTGTCATACTTTGGACACATCATTCGTGCAGAAGAGCAAAGTCTGGATAATTCAACCATGCTGGGTATAGTTGAGGGAAGAAAAAGAAGAAGAAAAAGATGAGTTAGACCTTGTATGTGCTGGATGGATGGGGTGAAGGCTTCAAGTTGTCCCTGCCAGAGATTCTGGAAGCAGTGCAGGATTGGAATGTTTGGATAAATCTGATCAGCAACGTCACCAGAAGTTGGACATGACTTAATAGAACTAGATAATTCTTCCCTCCATTACTCTGAGATGGGAACTCATTGCAATCTCAGGTCTTCTCCATATTTAACTGCAATTTTATTTATTTCTTTATTTTTTTTAATTCTCGCATATTTGCTTTTTGCTTGATTCTCCCTTATCAGTATGTTATCTTTCCACGCTATGTCATTTGACTTTTCAATGCGCTTTTGCCTGTTTAGTCACTTTCTTTTTGCAGGGCAGCATCAAAGGTGAAACAGTATCATTGAATATAATCTTTTGTTTTGGAAAGCCCTTTCCACATGGTGCAATATTTCATGAATAGAGAGGGTGATGCGAGAATTAATCAGACATGACTCACGTGCAGATTCTTTTCGTATTGTTAGGACAGTTAACAGGTATTCTTGTGTCTTATTGTTCATACCAATTTGCAGCAACGTGAGCACCATGAGAGACTGGCTGCAGAAAATGATGGATCAAGTCCGAAAACTCTTGGTCATTCCTGGTCCCACCGGCAAAGGGGCGAAAGTTTGCCATTTGGCCTTCCAGCAGTTGCATTCGCAATGGGCTGGTGTCAAACACCAGTGAATAAATACGATGTTCTTCACTGCAATATATATATATATATATATATATATATATATATATATATATATATATATATATATATATATATATATATATATATATATATATATATATATATATATTAAATTGTGCTTCATTTCGCCTTCCTGGGGATGTTTCTTGTTCCAGGACTCAATCTGTTCAATTCCTTTTATGAAACTTGTGTGCTTCGCTTTTGCAGCATAAACTGAGCAGGTAATTAAAGCTTTAAGTTTTATTTAATTTTTTTTGCTCAACTCTTGAGGGCAGCTATTATTATTATTATTACTATTATTATTATTAATATTGTTATTAAAAACATTCCCCCTCTCAAAGCATTTTCACAAACTTGTGCAAATATTATTTTTACAGTGGGTAATAAGTAACATCAGGGATTTTTATAGCCTACTTCATATTGAAGTGGAGTATTTCCCCCACTATCACCCCCTCCTCTTCCTTTTCCACTCAATGAGGACGGTGTCCTCCATGCTGAGGTTTTATAACTGGCTCTTATTGACCGGTGATTTTATTTATATCGTCGTTTTGGATGTTGATCCACTGTGACATTGGGAATCCTTTTGAATAGTTACTTGGAAAACGCTTTCTGATTCGCAACTTTAATGTACGAGTTTGCATTTCTATCTATGTTTGATCGTCAATGGTGTGTTTTGATTTAGTTACCTTTAGAAGGATAAATCTGAACTCGTTAGCATTGTGAACCTATGGTATCTCATGGACTGAAAAGTGGACCAAGCTAATTTCACCATTGATGGTATTTAATGCACCCAACAATCAAATTGGAGCAGAATGTTCTGCGTAATAATTAGTGAAGGCAATATTTAACCGTGTATGTGGATACATCTTCTTTCCGTGATTTTGATTCGTAAATGCCATTTTTAGTGAGGGCTCTTATGCAACATGCTTAACATGTACAGGATGTTTGCATGAGTTATTTGTGAATGTTTACTTGAAATTTTTTTTTTAACTTGTCATCCAATTTGAATTTTTTTTTCCGATTAATAAAGTTTCTGCTCTTCAGTTGGGGCATGATCTACCCTGTGTAATAATGTGGCTTGTTTATTTGCAATGACACGTCCAGGCAAATGTTAACGACTTACTGAATGAACTGATTCAGGCTTTCAAGTACAAGTTGTCCCACACAGAGGAGCACTCCCAATATGATTATGCAAAATGGCACTTTTCACTCTTTTCCTCCTTCCCCTTTTTTGGAGTGTCCTCCCTTCCACCTATCTTTCCCCATATGGATTACGTGTGATGATGTACTGTGTTCTGCGGCAGTCCGAGTAGAAACATCCTACAGTTGAAATCAGTCCTTCACCGTTCGCCACTGTACTGTGTTCTACGGCAGTCTGAGTAGAAACATCCTACAGTTGAAATCAGTCCTTCACCGTTCACCACTGTCTTGTCCTCAGGCAGCATCCTGAGCTCCGACACATCCTCCTTCGATTTTAACTGTTCAGAGTGTTCCTTATTTTACGTCAGTCAGCAGCAGACTGATCAGGTTTGTGCAGTGATGTTCTCTGCGGGATTGGCATTTGTTAGCACCTGCTACAGCAAATCCCAGAGCTGCTTGTGCAGGGGCGTCTTTTGGCATCCATAGCACATGGCTAAACATGGACCATCTTTGTTCGGCCACTTTCACAGACAGCAGAACTGCATTGCACAGGTGTAGTGCAGAGTTGGAGATCAAACTGTCTGGCCAGCGATGTCGTTTCTGGCCTCTTTTGTAACTTATTCACAGAGTACCCAACCTATGGGCAATCTTGTTCCAAGCATGCAACACGTTCTTCTGATGCATACCTTTATTTGTGCGGTGTTTGAGCAACTGACACCTCTATCTAGGCAAACTTAAAATAACCTCGTGACGTGCATGCAACAAAAACACCTACTGCTTATAATTCAAAACATCTCACTGTACAGGAAAACGTGGGGACAGGAATACTGAACTATAAATGGTGGAGACTTGTAATATCCTCCCCCACCTTGAGGCAGCGCTACACGATACACATTCACATAGAGAATTTGTGTCCCCCTCCCTGCCTCCCCAAGACCACCGGGCAAGATTAAAAACACCCCTATATACTAAATGGGGTCATGCTGATCCTATGTAATCAGCGCAGAACTGTAGGAGTAGTAGCGTGACAAACAAACACCGGTCCGTGAATTATAGTAAGAATGCATGTTCAAATGACCAAACAAAGTTTTGCACAATGAGAAAGTGTTTAAAAGGTTTCAAACTCTGGGTTAACTGGAGTTCACAGAACACCCTACCCCATGCAATCGTGTGTGTGTGTGTGTGTGTGTGTGTGTGTGTGTTGGGGGGGGGGGGTCATGTTGGAAGGGTCTTTTAAATTAATGCTTTGCATTTCTGAGCACAATCTATATTTCTGATGAGCTGTGATTCTGTCTGAAGCTCCATATTCCCCAACACTGAGAGGACGAATTGCAAATTTCCATGGCATAAATTGGTGTAATATTTTGTCCAAGTAATTGCTAAACTGGGTGCTTTTGAAAGTGGTAAGAAGGCCATTTGTGTTCTCGTGTTCAAGTATATAATTCAATTAAAATAAAATAAAGATTTCAAAGGCTGCAGAGAAAAAAAAAAATTTTTCATAAGTTTACCACCATTCTTGTGGTGTCTTTTACATCACCTTATTTAACACATTCAATCAGTTCTTCGTGCTTATCGTTTGTGTTCTTTATGACATCCCTAAAACAGTAAGTTTCCTGTTTGGAATGATTTTCAATTTTGTTTGATTGCAAGAGAGGAAGACAAACTAAAACAATTACCTGAACTCCTCTCTGCACATGTGCACTCGAGACTAGATTCCGTACAATTTGCCAAATTCAGAGCCAAAGTACTGCTAAACTGCAGATTTGTGTTCCGATTTATGTTCTCGTGTTCAAAATGTATAATTAAGTTGAAATTATGTTGTTCCTTGATCATAGACTGACGTCTGGAGATAGGGTGAACCAATACGGGACTTTAGAGATGACGTATGAATGCTAAATGAGACCTTTTGCATGTGCACAGAAGGTGTGTTTACAGTGATTTGTTTCTGCTCGCTGGGCACTTTGAACTTTCCGTTACTACTGCCATGAATTTTGAGATTCAAATCTTCTTTTAAACATAATTTTATGCATTTAGACAAAAGTGCTGAATTCAAGATGCTTAACCATAATTGTGTTCCTGAATGCAAATTGGACTCATAGTGGGGCAACTTAGCATAACAATTGTGCATTTTGTGAGGAAAGCACCAAATATGGCACACTAGTAGCCTATCATATTATGAACAGATTTGGATATTGGGCCATCTCAAATTTTTGATGGCAGTGGAAAATGGCTGCCACAGCTATCAGCGGCTGAATTTGAGATGGCCCAATATCCAAATCTGTTCATAATATTGTTGCGGCTGTGGAAATTCGCATTACACCATAAAGGGCCCTCAGGTGAGATATCTCCAGAGGTACATGTGTAATTAGCCCAAACCCGTTGTATAGAGGGAATTTATGTGATCCATCTGGGCTGCGACGCTTTGAGTTAGTTGTTTTTCTTTCTCGATCTTTTATTTCAAACAAACGGCATCTCAACAACCATGCCATCCCCACCACAGCGCCAACCACACTACAACCATGCCACCTCCACCATCAACGCTACCACATCTTCGCCACTCGCCATTCAACAGGCCCCGTGTGGTTACAATCTCCGCGGAGGAACAAACAAAAACCTACAACGATGCTCGGTGGGCTTTTCCCGCCTGTTTCTCCCGTTTGAGTTCTCCGCGCTCGGTGTGGGGGAGGTGCGATCCGAGCCAGGGGTCAAAGGTGAGAAAAGGTGGGGGCCTCTTTTTGGGGGAATAATTCTCTGGCCCAGAGCCAAAAACGGACTCCCCTGGCCCCCGCACGGGGTGGGGTGGAGGGAGAGCGTGAGGGAACGCCTCTTTTCGGGAACCTTCTCGAAGGAAGGTGGAGCCGAAAACGGGGCGGAGCGAAGGGCGGAGCCCCACGCTACAAAAGGCGTACAGGACAGACCTTGGGTTTTTTTTGGTCGAGGGTTGGTCGAGTTGGGTCGAGAGTCTGGTTTGCGAGGCTTCCGGTCTGCTTGTCTTGTCAAGGGAAGAGGTCCTGCGCCCGCGGCTTGGCGAGCGGCCCTGTCACGAAGGCACGGACAGGAGACGCGGCAGCGCCAGTTGTGAGGTGGACCTGCACGTCCGGACGGGGAGTGCCGGAGAGGGTTCGCCGGCCGCGAGAGAGGTCGGGGCCAGGCGCGACCACACTGACGGTCGTGGGAGAGGGACTCACCAGCCACAAAAAGGGAAGTCGCGACTTCCTTTCTTTTTCCTTTGCTTTTGTGTAAATGTGTGTTGGCGCCGTCCGTCAAGTAGAACTGTTTAAGTGCTGCCGTGTGAACGCGTATTCGGTTTTAACTCTTCCTTTGCTTTTTATTTGCATTTTGACTGTATGGCTGTGGATACGTGTGTGTGTGTGTGTGTGTGTGTGTGTGAGTGAGTAAAAATGCTTGCTTGTTGAACTGTTCCCGCTCTGCTTCGTCTCTTTTCCTTTTTTTATTGACCCTCCATCCTGCATCACGTAAGGGGTTCGGAGTGGGTTCAATATCCCGGTAATTAATCGGAACCGTCAAGGCCGACGATAACACCGCTTGGTTATCACTGTAGCACGGAACGGACCGCTTAAGCGGTTCGTGTCCGGAGTCGGCTGTGGCGTGGTACGATCGCCCGGTCGACCATTCGCACAGGTACTTAGGTAGATCGAATTTGGCGAGCAACCCTATCCTGCGCGGGTGGGCAATTGGCACAATCATGGTGAGGTTAAACCCCCACCCGTGACTCGCTCCCGGCGTTGCTCCGAGAGGGTCACGACTGAATTGTCCGTTCCGGTGGGCGAGGTAGCCGCCATTCGAGTCGAGCGGCCGATCGCACGCCGTCGGGCGCGAATTCGCAACACTGGTGTCCGGGAGTGGGCTTCGAATCCGCCCCAACTCCAAGCTAAATTCACGGGGAACGGAGCAGGGGTGTGCGAGGCGACTCCCCCTCCCCCCCCCCCCAGTTCCCTCCAAATTACGAGTGAGCTAAATTTAATCTCTTACGAGAAATAAGATGGAGTCTCAAGGTGAGCGGTGCCGAGGGTATTCGAAATGGAGTTAGAATTAATGGAATCTATGGCCCAGGATGGAATCCCCGAGCAGGAAATGCTGGTTGTGCAGAAGCAACCTCCCCCACAAACGAACCCGGAACCTGAAATGGGTGCGGCAGCGGCTGCAATGGATGACACCCCACCCCTCCCTCATCAAGGCCCTTCCCCGGCCCCCAGCGAAACCACAACCGATAATGGGGGATCGGTCCTTCTTGGGCCATCGGACATCGCACAGCTGATGCTGATGATGCAAACAAATGCGCGATAGTTAAATGAAAAAATAGATGGCATGAACTAAAAGATGGATGGAAATACGCAACAAATGAACGAAATAAAAACAAATGCGTGCAGGATGAATAATAACATGAATGCAAATATGCAACAGGTGAAAAACGAATGAAATAAGAGATGAAAAAATGCGGGGTGAGATGCAGAACATGGGCATAGGCCTGCAGGCAGGCATAATGGTAATTGCGGGGAGCGAAACGCGGGCATCTGGAGCTCAAAATGGCGACGCCACGTGCTGGAACGAACGAGCTGAGGGGGAGTGCAACGGCTGTCAGGCCCGCAATGGAGGCGGGTGTGGGCGAATTAATTCGGGGGACGTATTGGGCGAGACGCGTGGAGGTGACGGTGACGCAAGGGGAAAAACTACTCGGGGTGACGGAGACCGAAACGTGTGAGACGAGACACGAGGTGACGACTGAAAGAATAAAATGTATAGAGACACGGGAGATAGAGGGTGAATTGGACGGGGTTGAAGACGAGCACACACACACACACAGAGGTAGTGGAGGACAATGGGGGTGAGCTGGCGGACTGTGTAGGGACCCGGTGCGAGCAGCTGGATAGCCTCCTTCGGGAACAGGGGGAAACGTTATTCTTCCTCGAAGCTGATTACGACCAGGTGGGTTCGGTCGTGCTTTGCGAGGTTGAGGGGATGAGTGCTGCGAACGGGTGCACGCCGAGCTTGGGGGGTATAGAAACCCCGGAACCTCTTGTGGGGACACGAATCCCCAGTGTGATTGTCCCAGTGTGAGTGCGCCCCCGTGTGTGGAAGCGACCCCGCAAGTGAGTGGTGTGGTGGCAAGTGTGCCGAAGTGCGTGCCTCCCAGCACGCCGTGCGTGGAACAAACCACGGGAGTGAGTGAAAGGCCGCGAGTGAGTGGAGCCACGTGTGCGAGGGAGGTGGCATGCGTGAGTGAGAGGGTCCGGGTGAGAGAGACAGTGTGTGTAAGAGAGCGGTAGGTAAGGGAGATGACGGTGGGCATGCGGGAGCACGCAGCCGCGTCTCCAAGAGTGAGTGAAATGGTGAGGTGTGAGTCTCGTGACACGCGGGAGTTTGAGTGCGTGGGTCGAATGGCGACGACGACTGCGACAGATAAGGGACAAAAGCCGAGTTGCGGCCGTAGATGTATTGAGCACCGCGCCGGGTTCACCCAGCAGCGAGCGCGAGGTTCGGGCCGTGCAACGCACGAGGCCGCCACGTGCTCGCTTGCGGGAGTGAAACCCGGTCCGGAAACGCCATCGGTGAATGTTGCCGATCCCACGGACGGACAAAGGTTAGGCAGGATTATGGATTCGGACCGGACGGGTTCTCCACGCGAGGGTGTGTTAAGCTCCAACGGGCAGAGCACACGTGTTCGCGTGGGAACCCCTCGAGACGTGGGGCTTGTTTTTTTTAAATGCGCAGAGTGGCGTCATGGCTGCGTGTAGGGTTGGAATCCGGCAGGAGGGTGAATCCCTGCCGGATGGTACCGTCCAAGAGGGACGAGGGACGCGAACAGCTGCCATGACGTCACGCCAAAAGTGCGCAGGTTGCAAGTTGCCGCGCTGGTGCTGCGCATATAAAAAAAAACAAGCCTCGCTTTCGGGTGAACAGGATTCCATGGGCAGGGGTGGAAGATCCCCTTGTCCAGGGCACAGGATGACACTAGTTAGGGGGAAGGGTTTGCTAAGCTAGACCGGCTTCATGGGGCAGGGGTAAGTCCTCATGGGGCCCGTGGAATGGATTAGTTGAGGGATTTAGTGCAGATTTAGGATGGGAAATTATTTTTGGAATATTTGGAGACAGTGACTGACAGCAAATGTGTAGTGGGAACGGAGCTGAGCTACGTCGTGTTAAAAGGAGCGTGCTATAGTGTAAGGGATGGCGTGGGAGCACGAAGTAGTTAGGGGATGTAGTGAGCAGGATGGCAGAGATTCAGCGGTGAGTTGTGAAGAGTGAAGTGGAAACATGTGCTTGGTGAGTGAGTGAGGTCAGCGGGTCTGTGTGAGTGGAGCGAATGTGGGATGCATGGTGCGATGAGTGATTGGGGGGAGGAGTGATTCCTGCCCAAGGGACCCCGGGGTCAGTGTAGAGTGAGTTAGTTGGGTTTGTCAAATTGCCAAAATGGAGGTCGTTTTGCTGTTGGTGAGAGTGTAGGCTCGATACCTATTTGGAGGGGTGCAGGAGCCCTGTTGACGGGCTGGGAGCGTGGCTGCGAAAGGTGAGTATCGCTGAGTGGGTACCCCGGGCACCGGGCTAGTCGGCCGTGGTAGGCCAAGGGCCCATCGGGGGCCAGGATAGCGTAGTGGGCATGGGTGCGCCCGCATGATGCGGGGGCCCAGGGCGCCATTAGCCGCGTGAGCAGTGCATTGGGCACGGGCACCCAGGGAAGGGGCCCGGGGCGCCGGCCTGCCATGTGAGCGTTTCAGGGGAGTCGCCAGCGAGGGCACTCCCCGGTGTTTAGGGAGCTGGTAGGCTCGGAGGCAGTGTAGTGCCCGGGGGTTCCATCGTTAGAGAATCGGCAGAGGGTAATGCCTGCCAAGGGAGCCACGCATCCCAGCCATGAGACCGTGTGAGGGCACGGAGAGAAAATTGGGGGGCGAGGCCCGGAATTCTCAGGACGCCAACACAGGCGACGGGAATCCTGGTTGCTAGAACCAATAGATTAAGCGAGAGGCGCTTGTTGAAAGCCCCGGGGTAGTTTAAAGGTTAATGGATAGGGTAGATTAGGAAGTGTACCTCTCCGCACCCATCCCTTCGCTCTCATTGTGGGCCGCTGGACCCACTTTGGGTTAAAGATCGCTGAACTCTGGGGAGGCCATCCTGAGGCTTCATTGGGCCTCTACGCAGGACGCTAGCCCTCCCTCATTCCCCTCCGGGAAGGGAACAGTAAAGGGGGTTAGGGGAAGAAATTATAGTGGGGAAGTAAGGATAAAAATAAAAACAACAAAAAAATTAATTGGGGCTAAATTGGTTTTTACAAATTAAGGGAGTGGGTAGGTACACCGACAGGCAAAGGCGATAGTTGGGAGGGAGACGTTTAGGTAGGTCTGAGCCCGCCTTCTGAGTGGCCAGCACCACCGCACTCCCTCCATCAAAACTGCACTGCACGGCAAGAGGCCGGCCAACTTCATCGGCTGGCTGTTTACTGCAAGGCCTGTGCCGGCCCGCTTCATCGGCTGGCTGTTTTCTGCGAGGCCTGTACCGGCCGGATCGTCTGCAGCTGCTTACTACATAGCCTGTGCCGGTCAGCTTCACTGCCGGCTGTGGTTGCTACAGCGGCCTTGTCATGCAATGCTTTTCCTGCCTGCCTTTGCCTTGGCCCATGGCTGCTGCCCATGTCCACCAGCCCCCGTTCTGTTTTGATTTGCCCCCCCCCCCCCCGTGTTCATTGCCATGTGCGCCAGGATTGTCGCGAAGCTGCAAGGACTGTCCTGTTGTCAGCTACAACACGGGCCTGCAGTGGCGGCCCGTGCGCCGGTTGACTTTTGTTTTTCTGTTTGCAGAGTCCATTGATCCTGGGCCATGGTTAGTGTAAATTTTGTAAGGTGTTAAGTTGTACTGTAAATATGAGTGCGCCCCCGGCATGTATGTGTTAGCGCCGGCAATTTTATTTGTCATCTGTATGAGTGTGTTTGTTAGTTAGTTACTCAGCCCTCAGGTTATTTATTTTGGGGACACGAATACACTGAATGTCGCACTCAGGGATCCGTAGGTAAAACGTACTAGGGGAGAACGACACATGATGGCACACGAGAATTTGATGACTCGGGACGAGTCTGTAAAAAGGGGAGGGGTGGTGTTACGGCTGTGGAAATTCGCATTACACCATAAAGGGCCCTCAGGTGAGATATCTCCATAGGTACATGTGTAGTTAGCCCAAACCCGTTGGAAAGAGGGAATTTATGTGATCCATCCGGGCTGCGACGCTTTGAGTTAGTCGTTTTTCTTTCTCTATCTTTTATTTCAAACAAACAGCATCTCAACAACCACGCCATCCCCACCACAGCTCCAACCACACTACAACCATACCACCTCCACCATCTACGCTACCATATCTTCGCCACTCGCCATTCAACAGGCCCCGTGCGGTTAGGATGTACCCGGAGAAACAAACAAAAACCTACAACGATGCTCGGTGGGCTTTTCCCACCTGTTTCTCCCGTTTGAGTTCTCCGCGCTTGGTGTGGGGGAGGTGCGATCCGAGCCGGGGTCAAAGGTGAGAAAAGGTGGGGGCCTCTTTTGGGGGGAATAATTATTTGGCCCAGAGCCAAAAACTGACTCCCCTGGCCCCCGCACGGGGCAGGGTGGTGGGAGAGTGTGAGGGAACGCCCCTTTTCGGGAACCTTCTCGAAGGAAGGTGGAGCCGAAAATGGGGCGGAGCGAAGGGCGTAGCCCCACGCTACAAAAGGTGGACAGGACGGACCTTGGGTTTTTTTGATCGTTGGTTGGTCGAGTTGGCTCGAGAGTCTGGTTTGTGAGGCTTCCAGTCTGCTTGTCTTGTCAAGGGAAGAGGTCCTGCGCCCACGGCTTGGCGAGCAGCCTTCTCACGAAGGCATGGATGGGAGACGCGGCAGCACCAGTTGTGAGGTGGACCTGCGCGTCCGGACGGGGAGTGCCGGAGAGGGTTCGCCGGCCGCGAGAGAGGTCGGGGCCAGGCGCGACCACGCTGACGGTCGTGGGAGAGGGACTCACCAGCCACAAAAAGGGAAGTCACGACTTCCTTTCTTTTTCCTTTGCTTTTGTGTAAATGTGTGTTGGCGCCGTCCGTCAAGTAGAACTGTTTCAGTGCTGCCGTCTGTCCGCGTATTCGGTTTTAACTCTTCCTTTGCTTTTTATGTGCATTTTGACTATGGCTGTGGATACGTGCTTGTCTCTGTGTGTGTGAATAAAAATGCTTGCTTGTTGAACTGTTTCCACTCTGCTTCGTCTCTTTTCCTTTTTTTATTGACCCTCCATCTTGCATCAAGTAAGGGGTTCGTAGTGGGTTCAATATCCCGGTTATTAATCGGAACCGTCAAGGCCGACTATAACACCGCTCGGTTATCACTGTAGCACGGAACGGACCGCTTAAGCGGTTCGTGTCCGGAGTCGGCCTGTGGCGTGGTACGATCGCCCGGTCGACCACTCGCGCAGGTACTGAGGTAGATCGAATTTGGCGAGCAACCCTATCCTGCACGGGTGGGCAATTGGCACGATCGTGGTGAGGTTAAACCCCCACCCGTGACTCGCTCCCGGCGTTGCTCCGAGAGGGTCACAACTGATTTGTCCGTTCCGGTGGGTGAGGCGGCCGCCATTCGAGTCGAGCGGCCGATCGCACGCCGGCAGGCGCGAATTCGCAACAATATGATAGGCTACTAGTGTGCCAAATTTGGTGCTTTCCTCACAAAATGCACAATTGTTATGCTATATTTAACTAAGTTGCCCCACTATCACAGAAACATAGGAATGCAGTTCAAGAAATATCCTTGATTGAGAGTTGACGGGTTCGTACCATTTACTTTGAGTACATTCTAGCATCAGCTGTGGATAAAACACACGCACAGACATGGACGATTCAACTTTTACCAATAGATGCAAAAATCGAGTATCATTTCTCTAAAGGCCCCATGAACCAAAGAAATACAGGATGTATACATTTATAATGACCCTCACAGCCGATGCTGCTCCCAATTTCCCTCCCCACTCCCAACATGATTAACTGTTTGAGTGTTAGTTATGATTGTGGCGCACGTCATTCTTCAACAATATTGTTTGTTCCTGTGGTTGCCTTATAAACAATGGACAGTTTATTTGGTTTGCCCTAAAAAAAAATAAAATTATATTTTTGCATACTTTAAAAACTCAGCACTCAAACAATTAATACCTGCTCCCTTTGTTAAACGTTCTGTATGTTAGCTCTTATACGAGCCTCGACAATGTGTACAAAAAAAGAAATGCTAAATAAACTTATCCTGTACAGTGTACATGCGCAAGCCCCAGATATGTCCTTCCCATTGGTGTTCAGAAGAACCAAATCCACATGACGAGCCATCAATCACCCTTCACTGAGGCATGATAGGCCAGCGGTATAGGTCAGATTTTTTGGTACTTCATCAACCGGCTTGACACAAAGCTACAAGAGGTCTCGTATGAAAGATGGGTGTCTCAGTAACTCATTTTGCCCTGTTGTCCTCATTTTTTGGTGTGCGGCTCATGAAATATTCACACCTGAAGGATACCCCCATTAGAAAATTTTGACCATTTCCGAAAATCAGTGAATTGGCCATAACTACAAAGCAATGCGCCCTATTTTTACATGATTGGGATTGAAATGTGCAGAATGAACAGGGGAATAGTAGTAGTTACTTAATGGAATACTTATAGATAACTATATTTACATTTGAGTGCTTTTAATTGAAAAAAGATGTAATTTCCAGACCCTAACTTTGAAAAGCATCAACTACAGAAACAAACATCTGCCAATTGTCATATTTTTATTTTATTTTATATGTGTTCAGTTTACCATATCAATATAATGAGAATATTTTGAAACAAATTTCTACTAGCAAATTATACGATATAGTAACTGAAGTTTGCACAAGTGATGTGATAACTATATGTTACACCAATACACATTGTTGTACGAGAAATGAACTAAAACATATATTTTGAGCGAGTGTCCTCGATATGTTCAACCATCACTGTCCGTGTCATTTTGGTCACCATGTGACAGTTCGTTGCCACACTGCCTATCACTGGTGGCACACATGCACTCGTTGGTGCAAGGCAAACTGTCTTGTGAGCAGCTGCAGCTGTTGGTACATGGTTCACTACCATGACATGAACACACAAGACCATCTAACATCTCTGCTGATGTGGGTCCATCAAACAATGTGGGATGCAGCACACCTTCTCCTCTGTACCATCCACGACCCTCTGATGTGGGAATTTCTGGATTTGCCAGGTGGGCATTCATCCATACTCAGGTTTGGTGAACGGATCTCTTTACATGTTCGAGAAAAACTGGTTTGGACGGAGGCAACTTGTGCACTGGGACATCTTTGGTCGCTGCGAGTTTCTCCCGAAGATCATTCAAATTTGTGTGTGCATCCATATATTTCCCTTGAGAATCATACATGGCACTGACTAAATGTCTTGAAGCAGCCACTGCCTCCTGAAGATCGTCAGTGGCGAGGACTTCGAGGTGTGGACCATTATTCTGAAGATGCACTGTCTTCATCGCTTTCCATGCCTTCTTTTTACCAGAGCCGAAGAATGCTGATACAGAGTCGCATCCTGTCAGGGCGTGAAACGCAGGAAGCCGGGTACACATTTCTGGAAGCAAGTTGTAACATATCTGATGGACCGGGATAAGCTTGCATCCTGCTGATGTTCTTTTCTCCATCCATATTTCAGCAGTGTCCCGCAACTGTGGAAAGTAGTGGACTGCTAAGACAAGCACATCAGTGTCTGCTGATTTGATTGTAATGGACCCACGCACATTGTTACGTCTGAACTCATCATCGGCATGCTTCACATGAAGAAATATCCGAGAATCTGCCTCCTCCTGCATTGATGCGAGTTGACTGTCATGATACATTCCTGCAGATGAAAGGCATGCTGTAAGCGAACCATCAGATAAGCCACCAGCCAAATAGATCCGCTTTTCTTGGTGATCTGAAAGTTATTTTGCTGCTGGTGCATGTTGCGTGACGTGACTACAGATAAAATGTGTCAAGGTGGATTTGTTTGATGATAGAGCCATGAATTTCGTCCATTGTGGTACTGGGCATCCAGCAATGACTTGGTAGCTTCGGGATCCACCAGCAACAGCAAGGCGTCTCGTTCTTTCGTCTGTCTTCACAGAGTTGACATCATCATATTGGTCAAAGACGTCGATGAGGGTGTGGTGTGTTTTGATAAAATGCAGCAACTGGTTTAGGTAACACTGCTCCAAGTTACCAAACGTACCACCATTTCCACCCAGGATATGGAGTTCAGCCATAGCATCCCTGATGTACACGCTGCGATGTTGGTTATGACTGGCAGTGTTTTCGTGCTCCTCATCGACTCGGCCCTCGAGAATATGCCCTAGTTCTGCTTTGGTGTTCTTCCGTGGAGCTCCATCTTCATGAAAGATAGATGTCGGAACAGACGTAATGGGATAGCTCAGGACATGCTTCATGTTCAGGTCAGGGTGGACTTGAGTCAATAGCAAAGCACGGCGGAAAACCATTTCCGCGTTGATTGCAACTAATGCTTTCTGACCCAAAATCAGGATTTTTGTTTTCTTTTTGGAAATCGAAAACGTTTTGAGCTTGGATTTTGGGATTGGCTGGTACATGCTTCTCTGCCCCCCAGTGCAAAGAGATTCTGCGATGTACTCTTCCATCTGTCTTTTCTCCACGTCGTGGACAGACAACAAGGAATTCTGAATATCCTTCAAATGTGAATATTTCATGGACCGCACACCAAAATATGAGGACAACAGGGCTAAATGTGTTACTGAGATCACCATCTTTCATATGAGACCTGTTGTAGCTTTGTGTCAAGCCGGTTGATTAAACTCCTAAAATATAGCCCTTTATCGAGGTTTACCGCTGGCCTATGAAGACGTCGATGTACTTGAGAGAAAACTTTATTATCTATCAATTACATGTGGCCACATGGAGAGCAGAAAACCAGGAACGCCAATTAGTAACTGAGGTAACCCGGAGAATGCTCTGCCCGAATGGCCGAGTCACTCCCTTACATATGCGGTTTTATCTTTAACAAATTCCATTACATAATAGCCCTTCCTTTCATCTCAGGACCAGCTGGACTACCAGCTGGCTTATGTCCTGGCAATACCAATATCAAACAGATAAGCAAGACCTGAGGTTTTCCTCCCAGATCCTGCTACACAATGCTCCCTTGGATCATTCAGGGTTGACCACACTCCTTATTTCTATACACAATGTTCCTGCGGAACAGCAAGCAGGAATATTTTTTAATTAACTGCAGGTGAGTGAATTGAGTTGGGAAGAAACAAAAAGCTTTAAAAAAGCTATGAATCCCAACACACATACACAGTCCATTCACTGGTAGTGATCTGTTGGGAGGTTGTATTGTTGTGGTGGCGAGGACGACCGCTAGATGGAGTAGTTGGGCCGTCTCCCACCGAACACCGGAATTGAAGGTCGTCACTCCGGATAACTCTGAAGTCGATGGGTTGCTTAATTAAATGGACCGTGGATGTCAATATTTCGACCGCGCGGTTTGGGTCTTTTTGTCTGATTCCAATTTACCTAATTAGCCGCGCGGTCTAACTACCGGGGAAGCCATACCCTCGGCCGGCTTTGTCCGAACCGAGTCGCTGTTACCGACTCGGAGCCAGCGTAACTGAGCGGAAATTACCAAAGCCGTGCTGGTCCAAATAACAATTTACGGCACAATCGGCCTCCCTCATTCTCAAGCCCGAACCATACTGGTTCAATTAAAGAAAACACAGACAACGAACTGGAACATTTAACAGTTATTTATTTACAAAGTAATAGGGAGGGAAACACAGAGCAGACTTAACCACGAATATAGATACAGGCAAATGTACAATGGCAATCACTTAACAGATTTCTACTTATCAGACTGGCCACAGATACACACACACACACCCAAAAAGAAATGGACCTCGTTGGTCTTTATTCGTCCCTTCAGCTTGGGATGGAAGGCAAGCTGAGAATCAGAGTCTGGCCGGGTACCTGGCCACCTCGTGAGATTTTACTGACTCGCACTTGTGAAGCTCGGAGTCCGTGGACAGGAACGGGGATCCCCAGCTCGAGCGCTCCAATACAGCCCACTGCGGTGGGACTCAAACCCATGACCCAAAATCCAACAAGCGCAGCCAGAATCCCACAAACGATCTGGCTAGCCAAGAACGTTGATCGATGACACGAGCACCACGAAACACCTCCGCCACGACCACCACCACCACGAGCACCAACATGACCACCGACCACCAAGGAACCCTGAAAAAGACCGCCGCTGAGACAGCTCTCCGCCCTTCCTATTCCTCCCCTGGTGGGTGGAGGGATCCGCTCTGAGGTAACTCGCCTTCGGATTGGTCGGGGGGGGGGGCATCGGGCGATCGGTGTCCTCCCCTCATTGGACGAGCCGAACATTCCATCTAGCTGGGGCGGAGTCGGCCCTGAGGTGATCTCACTCCCGATTGGACGAGGGGAACATTCCATCTTGCTGGGGCGGAGTCGGCCCTGAGGTGTTCTCACTCCCGATTGGACGAGGGGAACATTTCATCTTGCTGGGGCGGAGTCGGCCCTGAGGTGATCTCACTCCCGATTGGACGAGGGGAACATTCCATCTTGCTGGGGCGGAGTCGGCCCTGAGGTGATCTCACTCCCGATTGGACGAGGGGAACATTCCATCTTGCTGGGGCGGAGTCGGCCCTGAGGTGATCTCACCCCCGCCTATGTCTGTGGCCTCGAACACGTGCGTAATGGTGCTGAAGGAGTGGAGGGGGATTTAATGCAGAAGACTAACTAGAAAGAAACTCACAGCACACACATGAAATTCCCATTAGACATAGGGGAGGGATTCTAACTATCCACATATACTTAACGAAATAACTAAAGTTTGGGTCAACTGTATGTGTGAATGCGAATGGTTTCCAGATTCGTAACAGTACAACACAGATCCTTCCACTTGGGCCACACTCCCTCTGCTGTGTAACATACGCACCTCCAATTTGCCACCTGGTCGGGAGTTTGCAGTACGAACAGGTGCCCGCTCTGCGAGCTGAGGAAGTTCTCCAAATCTTTCGTTGTGCAGAGGTACAGCCCTTTCTCTCAGGTCCTTTTTCCAAATATTTTTGGTTTCTGTCAGAAGCTTGCTGAGCCATTCCAACTAACAATCCTTATCTCGGACCCATAATATATTTTATTTCACCCCAGAACACTGCTGCATTGCTAAATCCCACTTTGCACTTCCAGTGTGGGCTAAAATGTAATTACATGTAATTGTCTGTGGCCTGGATGGACGCACACTCGCCTCGAAACTGTCGAGCCTGGGTTTGAATCCAGACTCAGCTATAAATTGTCATCCCAGTGTCTCACAGGTTAGGGTGATCCATGATCGTGACGTCCCTCGGATGGACGTTAAATGTGTCCTGTCTGTCGACAGTAGGTGGTGGACGTTACAAAAAAAAAATCTCACGCTGTCCTTCGTGAAGAGTAGGTGAGCTATTGCCGGCATTCTAAACAAGTTACACATTCTAAAACGACTTGATCGACAATCAGACCTGCAAATCCTGCCCAGCCGGTTCGTGAAAGACTTGGTGCACAAACTTCTCCAAGCCAATCCTCCAAGAGTAATGATTGCCAACCTACAGACACCTCCAAACAGATCTACTCCTCTCCAAAAGGCACAATGGAGCAAGGGTGTATAGATAAGCTTGGCAGGGGGATCCTCCTTCTGCCTCCCCATTGATTTATTTTTATCCTTGTTTTCCTGTTCCTCGAACTCTGGAGCCGCTGCGAACACAATAAATCCGTTCGGCGGACGTTGTCACTAGAGGATCGAACAAAACTGAAAACGACGGCTCAGAAAGCATTTCTTCAAGTTCCACGCTGGCACACTGTTGCCATGGAGACCGCCATGTTGTTAAGCGATGCCAAGCGCTCCGTTCCGTAGGAGCACTTGCTTAAGCGCTTTGAATCAAGCAAGCCGCTTGAAAAACGATATCGACTTGCTTGTTAATAGAACACACCCGCTGTTTAAATATACAGCTGAGGTTTTTTGTTTTTTTTAAACCACCATTCCCTCATTCGGATGTAAAAAGAATTTGTGTCATTTCTATGGCAAAAAAAGAGCGAAAGATTTTTTGAAAAGGAAGAAGAGTAAACGTATCGGATCGATTGACCAATGAAAATCCTCTTTTGAAGCCCCGCCCAGTTTCCTGCCCCTGCGAGGTTGTTTGGAAACCCCGTAGAGCTTCTTGTTCACTGAAGCCATTTTGCCTGCTTGGTTAGTGGGTTTAGTCATCTCGGTCTGTCTCTACGGTTTGAGTTTCACGGGTTTATAAATTATTTTTCCTCAACTAACACTGGATTTTTCGTGGCTAATTATATGACAATAATGAATAACTTGTATGTGTGGAATAATTTCGAGCTCCGTGTGTTGTTTTACTTGTTCGGATTGCGTTAAGTGTGCGAGTTGTTGTTTGTATGTGTTTAAGTGTGCGTTGGTTTTTGGTTAGCTCGATTTAAACGAGGTTATTTCCTTGTGATTAAAAGTTCGATCTGACGCCGATCGGTCGGTGTGCTTAAAATGGCGTCGACGTGGCTGAGGGAAGAAAAAAAATTCGCGCGTTCGAGTTCGTCTTGTTGGTTTTTCAATCTTCTTTTATTCCTTACTTGGGGAAATTAATTTTTAAACAATTATCGTTTAGAAACTTCTTTTGTTTTCATGAGGATGGTTTGTAACATTTATTAAATATCAATGGAGTGAAAATAAAATCCGTGAGTGATCTCCCTCATGTACTCCGTCTCGTCGTCTTTCTATTGCGTGTATCTAATACGTACTCGCTCAGACACACATAATCGCACGCGGACCCCTCCCCTGGCTCCCACGCGAACCCCCCCCCCCTCTGGCTCCCACGCGGACCCCTCTCCTGGCTCCCACGCAGACACCTCCCCTGGCTCCCACGCTGATCCCTCCCCTGGCTCCCACGCGGACCCCCCCTCTGGCTCCCACGCTGATCCCTCCCCTGGCTCCCACGCGGATCCCTCCCCTGGCTCCCACGCGGACCCCCCTCTGGCTCCCACGCGGACCCCCCTCTGGCTCCCACGCGGACCCCCCTCTGGCTCCCACGCGGACCCCCCCTCTGGCTCCCACGCGGACCCCCCTCTGGCTCCCACGCGGACCCCCTCTGGCTCCCACGCGGACCCCCTCTGGCTCCCACGCGGACCCCCCTCTGGCTCCCACGCGGACCCCCCTCTGGCTCCCACGCGGACCCCCTCTGGCTCCCACGCGGACCCCCCTCTGGCTCCCACGCGGACCCCCCTCTGGCTCCCACGCGGACCCCCTCTGGCTCCCACGCGGACCCCCCTCTGGCTCCCACGCGGACCCCCCTCTGGCTCCCACGCGGACCCCCCTCTGGCTCCCCACGCGGACCCCCCTCCTCTGGCTCCCACGCGGACCCCCTCCTCTGGCTCCCACGCGGACCCCCCTCTGGCTCCCACGCGGACCCCCCTCTGGCTCCCACGCGGACCCCCCTCTGGCTCCCACGCGGACCCCCCTCTGGCTCCCACGCGGACCCCCTCTGGCTCCCACGCGGACCCCCCTCTGGCTCCCACGCGGACCCCCCTCTGGCTCCCACGCGGACCCCCCTCTGGCTCCCACGCGGACCCCCCTCTGGCTCCCACGCGGACCCCCCTCTGGCTCCCACGCGGACCCCCTCTGGCTCCCACGCGGACCCCCCTCTGGCTCCCACGCGGACCCCCCTCTGGCTCCCACGCGGACCCCCCTCTGGCTCCCACGCGGACCCCCTCTGGCTCCCACGCGGACCCCCCTCTGGCTCCCACGCGGACCCCCTCTGGCTCCCACGCGGACCCCCCTCTGGCTCCCACGCGGACCCCCCTCTGGCTCCCACGCGGACCCCCCTCTGGCTCCCACGCGGACCCCCCTCTGGCTCCCACGCGGACCCCCCTCTGGCTCCCACGCGGACCCCCCTCTGGCTCCCACTCGGACCCCCCTCTGGCTCCCACTCGGACCCCCCTCTGGCTCCCACTCGGACCCCCCTCTGGCTCCCACGCGGACCCCCCTCTGGCTCCCACGCGGACCCCCCTCTGGCTCCCACGCGGACCCCCCTTCTCTGGCTCCCACGCGGACCCCCCTCCTCTGGCTCCCACGCGGACCCCCTCCTCTGGCTCCCACGCGGACCCCCCTCCTCTGGCTCCCACGCGGACCCCCTCCTCTGGCTCCCACGCGGACCCCCCTCCTCTGGCTCCCACGCGGACCCCCCTCTGGCTCCCACGCGGACCCCCTCCTCTGGCTCCCACGCGGACCCCCTCCTCTGGCTCCCACGCGGACCCCCCCTCCTCTGGCTCCCACGCGGACCCCCCCTCTGGCACCCACGCGGACCCACCCCCTCTGGCTCCCACGCGGACCCATTCCTGTGAACATGGCCTTTTTGAGTCAGGGGTCAAAGGTATTTCTGTTATTTCTGTTATTTCTGCAGAGATATTATGTCCCCTCCAAAACCTCATTTCTTTTTATTGTTTTGATTATTTTCTTTTGCAGCTCCATATGTGCGTACATCCCCCATAACCAATACCTTCTTGATGGTACAGTGAATTAAATTATTTTGGGTCAAACTTTTTAATGCATAGTGCAGCGTTTCTCAACCGGGGGCCCATGGCCCCCCAAGGGGGTCATCGGCCTTCGACCGGGGGGCCATGAGCGGATGCCAAAAAACTGCGATTCAGAATGCAAAAGCTTGTAATGTACAATTAAGGTGACGAGTCTCCGGTCATAGTGTCAAAGTAAAAAGGGTAGATGAGTTTAACCACGATTTTAAAAGAGAAGGCGGAGCCCACAGAGCATTCATAGTAAACCAATGTTTACAAAAACGTTAGAATTTTGTTTTTTTCAATTTTTTCTCAGACGTCGAAGGTTCGAAAATGGAATGACACCTATTTCAAGTTTGGATTCACGAATGTCAGTTGAGATGGCGTGGACTGCGCGCAATGTCTGCACTGCTCGGTCATGATGTCAAATGCGTCACTACGTCCTTCCAAACTTTCAAACCATCGCGACAAGATGCATCCCGGAAGGAAGGAAGATAATATCGACGCTGTGTCTGCGAAACGATCACATTATGACCGTGAAGCGACACTTCCCAAATTTGGATTCCGGCCAGAAGAAAAACCTGCTCTTCAATCCAGCTACGAAGTGGCATACCGAATGGCGAAGTGCAAGAAGCCACACACTCTTGCTGAGGACCTTATCAAGCCATGTACAGAGAAAATGGTGGAATTGATGATCGGACCAGAGGCAAAAAAGAAGATCCAGCAAGTTTCGCTCTTTAATGACACGATCCGACGACATGGCCGCTGATGTGTGCCGTCAAGTTTGCTCCGAAATCAAACAAAGCACGCTCCAGGCTAGCCTTCAATTAGACGAGTCTACCGACACCGCCCTGGAGAGCCAGTTGATCGCTACGAGAGAAAGGGAAAGATGAAGGAAGAGTTCTTGTTCTGCAATACCCTACCAACCACAACGACAGCGGCAGATATCAAAGCTATTGTGGACTCTTTTTTTTTTTTTTTTTTTTAAAGCTAATGGACTCGGTTGGCAGAATTTCAAGCACATTTGTACTGATGGTGCCCCAGCGATGGTCGGCGTCAGAGGAGGGTTCGTCACGCTTGTGAAGAACGAATGGCCCCATGTGACGTCCTCCCACTGTTCGCTACACCGATACGCTCTTGCGTCAAAGACTCTTCCGCCTCGTTTGCTGGAAGTCATGGACGTCGCGGTCAAAGTGATCAACTTCATTCGTGCGAAGGCCAAAAATCATCGGCTCTTCCAACTCGTGGCCAACGAAATGGGAGCGGAACATGTTGGACTTCTGTTCCACACAAAAGTCCGTTGGCTATCGAGGGTGAAATGCCTCTCTCGGCTGTATGAACTCCGGGTTGAGGTGGAAATCTTCCTGCGAGACAACGAAAACAACCTCCATGTCCACTTCGACAATGAAGAGTTCGTCATGATGCTTGCCTACCTGGCCGATGTATTCGGCCGACTCAACGAAATGAACCAGTCCTTGCAAGGCCTTGGTGTGACAGTCAGTGACGTTCAAGACAAGTTTGCCAGACTGTCTGCTAGAATGGAAGTCTGGCAGGCACGAATCAAGGCCGGGTCCACTGCCTCGTTTCCTTTCTTGGACGAGCACCTGCAGACGCAGAGGATTGAGCTTCCCATCGGCATCAAAGATTGCATCACTAGACATCTCGACAATCTCTCCGCTGAGTTAAAATCGTATTTCGACGATGCACCGTTGGATGTTCCGTGGCACAAAGACCCGTTTAACGCCAAAATTGAACCTACCGAAGATGAAGCAGAGAAGCTGGCAGAGTTGAAGGTTTCAAAAGCAATGAAGCTGGTCTTCAGTAACAAAGAAGACCACTCCACCTTCTGGTTGTCTGTTCAGGATGCGTATCCACTACTCGGCAAGAAGGCATCCGTAATGCTCATTCAATTCGCCACAACATATCTTTGCGAATCTGGATTTTCTGACCTTGCGACCATTAAAACGAAGTCCAGAAACCGTCTTGACGTTGGGAACTATATTCGCCTTGCTGTGTCCAAGACGGAGCCGGACATAAGAGGCCTCGTCAGACAACCCCAACAGCAAGTGTCTCATTGATTGTATTGGTTAGAAAAATGTTTACTTTGATTTATCTTTTAAGACTGAGTAAATAAATTTCATAAAACGAAATCTGCATCTTTTATTGAAGGGCAGGGGACCACGAATGTTAAGCGACTCGGTAGGCGGGGGCATGGGCCATCAAAGGTTGAGAAACGCTGGCATAGTGGTTCATTACACAAAGTTCGTATGCTCGGTTGCTGTTGTGGCCATGCGGTTTCGGATATATGAGAATGTTGTGGCAACACAGTTGGGCACACTGTTCACTGATTCCTCAACTTGCATGTTCACTGTAAACTCAATAACGTGTTCTTCGTTTTGTCATG
>NC_140964.1:101571633-101584133 GCF_056783735.1 Eptatretus burgeri | reverse complement strand
ATTATTCTTCAATCCAATATAGCTGCCAAACCATGACATCAATATTATTCATAAACAAACTTTTTCAAGCATGTCTGGGGGAGCATGTTTAAATTTTCAATCCAATATGGCTGACGAACGGCGTGACCGATGACATCAGAAATTTATATTCTGCCTTTAACGGGGTAGGGGATCACGCTTGTGAAGTTTTGTGTGAATCAGAAAAGGTGTGTTTTTCTATCCAAGATGGCCACAAAACCATGTGACTTGACGACATAATTTTTACTGTATTTGCAGCCGTGGCGTTACATGATAGTTGCAAAGAGTCACTTTGATAGGATAAGTGGTTCCAGAGAGGACATTAATATTTTTCTTCAATCAAATATGGCTGCCAAACTATGTGACCTTTCAATTAGAAATTAACAAAATTGTAAAAGGATGTCTTGGGGAACGTGTGTTTAAAGTTTTGCCTCAATCTGTCCAGTCGTTCTGGCGAAGAAGTTTTTTTTTTTTTTTTTTCCCCCCAAAAACAATATGGCTGCCGAACCATGTGACCAATGACGTTATAATATTGTTACGGCTGTGGAAATTCGCATTACACCATAAAGGGCCCTCAGGTGAGATATCTTGTTAAGGTACATGTGTAGTTAGCCCAAACCTGTTGTAATGAGGGAATTTATGTGATTCATCCAGGCTGCGATGCTTTGAGTGAGCCATTTTTTCTTTCTCTATTATTATTTTCGACCATTAAGCCGGCAACAACGCAAACAGCCACTACCCTTACCTTCACAACTCCATCCCGCAAACATCGCTTCACCGCCGTTCCCAAACGACACCATAACCATCAAACCACCACCGAAAACCCTCCACCACCTTCACCTCTCTCCTTCACAACCAACAACCGCACCACCTGTGAACACTGAACGTCGGGCTGTCTCGGGCCCGTTCGGCGATTGGTCCCGAACGCACTGTGCCGCGAGCGCGAATAGCGGCCTTTCCGAGGGGACATTCGGATCAGAAACGCTTCACTCCCACTTCTCCTCCGTCCAATTGGCGAGTGCGGGGCGGCTTGGCCCCGTCTCCAAGCGTGTGTATGTGAAGTCCGTATATGCAAATTTTGGGATCAGGAGAGGTTCCGCCCATTTTTTCCCGACCAATGGTTGACCGGGGGGGGGGGCGGTGTGGCCCCGCCTCCAATCGCGTTCTGATCCTAAAATTTGCATATTGGCTGCTCCTGCTGCCTATAAAACGGCGAGCGCAAGGCGAATCGCGAGGAGAGTTGGGTTTTGGAGTTGCTTGGAGAGTGTCGTCGAGAGGTTGCTCCTGGGGGACAAGGAGCGTGCGTTGGCGGAGTGGAGTCGAGTGCGCGGTGGAACTGCAAGCAAGGGAGCTCGGGTCCGAGGCAGGAAGGACGGCGGTCGGCGAGAGGTTGCGGTGTGGGGGATCGCTCGTCTTGTCGCGTGACCCAAGCCAGCCAGCCACTCCCCTCCCCCAGGGCATCAACAATTCCCCCTTTCCCCCCGCGCTGAGATAGTGCAAAAGGGGGCCACGTTCCCACCCACCCCAAACGTCGTGCCAACGAAACCCACCAAGGGGCACGGAGTCGGGGCACAGCGGCACGGCCACATTTGCGGCTTGCCCGCCAACGCGTCATGAGGACGCGGGTAAGACCTCCCCGGTCTCGCGGACCTGGCCGCTCCTCCAGGTCACGCGCACATTTGGCCTGCAGGCCTGTCTGCCTCCTTGTCTGTGAGGGTGGCTTCTTTCCTTTGCTTTTGTGTAAATGTGTGTTGGCACCGTCTGTGAAGTAAAACTGTATAAGTGTTGCCGTGTGTGCGCGTAGTCGGTTTTAACTGCTTTTCTTCTTGCATTTGCTTTTTGTGTATGGCTGTATGTATATACGTGCTTTCCGTGTGCTGGGAAATAAAATGCTTGCTTGTTGGACTGTGCCCGTTTCGCTTTGTCTTTTCTCTATTGACCCTCCATCTTGCTTCACGTAAAGGGTTCGTAGTGGGTGCAACATCCCGGTAATTAATCTGAACCGTCCAGGTCGATGATAACACCGCTCGGTTATCCCGATAGTACGGAACGGGCCGCCCAAGCGGCTCGTGTCCGGAGTCGACCTGCGGCGAGGTACGATCGCCCGGTTTACCATCCGCGTGGGTACTTAGGTAGGTCGAGTTTGGTGAACAACTCTATCCTACGCGGGTGGCCGATTGGCACGATTGTGGTGAGGTCGAAAGGCCCACCCATGACTAGCTCCTGGCGTTGGTCCGAGAGGGTCACGACAGAATTGTCCGTCCGGTGGGCGACGTGCCGCGATTCGAGTTACGCGGCCGTTCGCACGCCGGCGGGCGCGAATTTGCAACACTGGCGTCAGGTCGTGGGATACGAACCCATCCCCCTCCTCGCAACACTGGTGTCCGGGAGTGGGAAACAAACTCTCCGGTCTCCAAGCTAAATTCACGGGAATCGGTTAGGGGTGAGTGAAGCGACCCCCGATTCCCTCCAAATTACGAGCAATTAAAATTAACCCCTTACGAGAAATAAGATGGAGTCTCAAGGCGAGCGGGAGCCAGGGATATTAGAGATGGATGTAGAATGTATATAATCCATGGTCCAGGACAGAAACCCCGAGCAGGAAATGTTTGTGATACAGGAACAATTTCCCCCCAACCGGACCCAGAGCCCGAAATGGGAGCGGCAGCGGCAGAGGCCACGGAGTATGACACCTCCCCTCCCCCCTCCGCCAAAACCCCCTGATCCTGGCCGGATCGGCTCAGCCGAGTGCACCCGACATGGCCCAGCTATGCGCTATGCTGGCGGCAATGAATGCGAAAATGGATGGAAACGCACTCGAAATGAAAAACGAAATGGAAACAAATGCGCAACAAATGAAGGAAGAAATAAAAAAATTCAGGGTGAGATGCAGAACATGGGCCGAAGCCTGCAGGCGGGCACGGCGAGAATGTTGGCAATAACGGGAGCTCAAAATGGCGACGCCATGTGTGGGATCGAACGAGCTGGGAGGGAGCGCAACGGTTGTCAGGCCCGCAAGGGAGGCAGGTGAGGACAAAATAATTCGGGGGATGTGTTGAGCGAGAAGTGTAAAGGTGACGGAGGAAGTAACGGTGACACAGAGGGAAAAACTAAATGGGGTGACCGAAACGTGTGAGACGAGACACGAGGTGACGACAAAAGAAATAAAAATAGTGGGGACAAGGGAGGTAAAGGGTGAAGAGGTGACCGAGTTGGCAGAGACACGGGAGATAGAGGTTGAATTGGACGGGGTTATATTAAGGACTGCACACACACGGAGGTAGTGGAGGATAATGGGGGTGAGCTGGCGGACTGTTTTGTGACCCGGTGCGAGCGGCTGCATAGCCTCCTTCAGGAACGAGGGGAGGGAGTATGCCCGCTTGAGGCGACTCACGACCAGGTGAGTTCGGTCGTGTCGAGGGAGTTCGAGGGAACGAGTGCTGTGAACGGGTGCACACGAAGCTTGGGGGTATAGAGGCCCCGGAACCCCTTGGGGTAACATGAATCCCCAGTGTACTTGTCCCGGTGTGAGTGCGAGCCCGTGTATGGATGAGACCCCGGGTATGAGTGACACCCCGTGTGGGAGTGAAACCCCGCGTGTGAGTGGTGTGGTGGCAAGTGTGCCGAAGTGCGTGCCTCCCAGCACGCCGTGTGTGGATGAGGCACCATGTGTGGAAGGAGCCATGGGTGCGGGTGAACGGCCGTGTGTGAATGGAACCACGTGTGCAAGGGAAATGGCACGAGTGAGTGAGCGGCCGAGCGTGAGAGAGCGGAATGAAAGGGAGATGACGGTGGGCATGCGGGAGCATGCAGCCGCATCTCCAAGAGTGAGTGAAAGGCCGCGAGTGAGTGGAGCCACGTGTTTTGGGAGGTGGCATGCGTGAGTGAACGGCCGAGTGCAAGGGAGACCGTGTGTGTGAGAGAGCGGTATGTGAGAGAGATGTCGGTTGGCATGCGTGAGCACGCAGCCGCGTCTCCCGGTGTGAGTGTAATGGAGTGGAGTATGAGCGTCGTGACACGCAGGTGTGTGTGTGTGGGTGGAATGGCGACGACGACAGCGACAGAGGGACAAAAGCCGGGTAGCGGCCGTAGCTATTTTGAGCACCGTGCCGGGTTCACCCAGCGGCGAGCGTGAGGTCCGTGCTGTGCAACGCACGAGGCCGCCACGTGCTCGCTTCCGGGAGTGAAGCTCGGTCCGGAAACGCCAGCGGTGAATGTTACCGATCCGCGACAGACAAAGTTTAGGCAGGTAAACGGATTCGGACCAGATGGGTTCTCCACGCGGGCGTGTGCGTTAAGCCCCAACAGGCAGAGCACATATGTTCGCGTGGGGAACCCCTCGAGACGCAGGGCTTGTGTTTTTTTTTTAATGCGCCGGGTGATGTCATGGCTGCGTGGATGGTTGGAATCCGGCAGGAGGGTGAATCCCTGCCGGATGGTACCGTCCAAGAAGGACGAGGGATGTGAACAGCTGCCATGACGACATGCCACAGGTGCATGCCGCGCTGGTGCGCATGTTGTGAGTTGCCGCGCTGGTGCTGCGCATTAAAAAAAAAAGCAAGTCTCGCTTTCGGGTGAACAGGATTCCCGGGCAAGGGGTGGAAGACCCCCCTGCCTGGGCACAGGATGGCACGAGCTTGGGGGAAGGGTTAGCAGAGCTAGACCGGCTTCATGGGGCAGGGGTAAGTCCTCATGGGGCCCATGGAATGGATTAGGTAGAGGGATTGTAGTTGAGATTTAGGTTGGGAAAATGATTTTTGAGGAGTTGAGGACAGTGACAGACTGTGGATGTGTAGAGGGGACGGAGCTTAGCTACGTAGTGTTAAATGGAACGTGCTGTAGTATAAGGGATGACGTGGGAGCACGAGTTAGTTAGGGGAGGGAGTTAGCAGGATGGCAGAGATTCAGTGGTGAGGTGTGAGTTGAGAAGTATGGAATGGAAAGTGTACTTGTTGAGTGAGTGAGGCCAGCGGGTCTGTGTGAATGGAGCGATTGTGGAATGCATGGTGCGATGAGTTATTGAGGGGAGGAGTGACTCCCGCCCAAGGGACCCCAGGGTCAGTGTAGAGTGAGTTAGCTGGGTTAGTCAAATTGACAAAATGGAGGCCGTTTTGTTGTTGGTGGGAATGTAGGCTCGACACCCATTTGGAGGGGTGCAGGAGCCCTGTTGACGGGCTGGGAGCGTGGCTGCGAAAGGTGAGTATCGCTGAGTGGGTACCCCGGGCACCAGGCTAGTCGGCCGCAATAGGCCAAGGGCCCATGGGGGGCTGGGATAGCGTGGTGGGCACGGGTGCGCCCACAGGATGCGGGGGCCCGGGCCGCCGTTAGCCGCGTAGGCAGTGCATTGGGCACGGGCACCCAGGGAAGGGGCCCGGGGCGCTAGCCTGCCACGTGAGCGTTTCAGGGGAGTCGCCAGAGAGGGTACTCCCCGGTGTTTTGGGAGCTGGTAGGCTCGGAGGCAGTGTAGTGCCCGGGTGTGCCATCGTCGGAGAATCGGCAGAGGGTCGTGCCTGCCAAGGAAGCCACGCGTCCCAGCCATGAGACCGTGTGAGGGCACGGAAAGAAAATTTGGGGGCAAGGCCCAAAATTGTGAGGACACCAACACAGGCGACGGGAATCTGGGTTGTTAGAACCGTTAGCTTAAGCGAGAGGCGCTTGTTGAAAGCCCCGGCGTAGTTTAAGAGTTGATGGTTAGGGTAGATTAGGAAGTGTACCCCTCCGCACCATCCATCCCTTCGCTCTCGTTGTGGGCCGCTGGACCCACTTTGGGTTAAAGATCGCTGAAGTCTGGGGAGTCCATCCTGAGGCTTTGATGGGCCTCGACACAGGACGTCAGCTCTCCCTTATTCCCCTCCCGGAAGGGAACGTAGGGGTTGGGAGTAGGCTAGGGGACGATTGGTTAGCCGAACAAGGACGATAAAGGGGGTTCGGGGACGATTTCTAGTGGGGAAGTAAAAATAAAAACAACAAAAAAATAAGTTGGGGCTAAATTGGGTTTTTCCAAATTAACGGAGTGGGTATGGACAGTGACAAACAAAGGCGATAGGTGGCAGGGAGACAGGTAGGTAGGTCCGAGACCGCCTTCTGTGTGGCCAGCACCACCGCACTCCCTCCACTAACCTGCACTGCACGGCGAGAGGCCGGCCAACTTCATTGGCTGTTGTTTTGCTGCGAGGCCTGTACCGGCCGGATCGTCTGCAGCTGTTTTCTGCAAGGCCCGTGCCGGTCGGATCGTCTGCCGGCTGTTTGCCTGCAACGGCCTTGTTCTGCAGGCTGTTTGCCTGCTGCCTTTGCCATGCCATGCCCACTGCCCACATCATCAGTTTGCCCCCGTTCAATTTTGCTTTCCACGGCCCCTTGTTCATTGCCATGTGCGCCAGGATCGTCGCAAGTTTGCAAGCTGCAAGAACTGCCCTGTTGGCAGCAACAACACTGGCCTGCACCAGCAGCCCGTGCACCGTTGTTTGTTTGCATCCATCCATCCATCCATCCGTTGTGCTCATTGCGTGTGCCACTTGAGCTGTCACGGAGACTGCGTTTGTGCAGCACATGCACCGTTGTGGTTCACTGTGTTCATTTTAAAAGGGGGAGGCCTTGGACTGCGTGTGAGCAGCCGGCCACGTTCCCTGTCACCTGCATTGCGTGAGCCAGAGACTGCATGCGAGCAGCCTGGCTCCCTGCTAACTGCTTTCTTTTTGCAGAGTCCATGGATCCTGGGCCATGGTTTCGTGTAGAATTTGTAAATGAGATCTACTGTAAATATGAGTGCGCCCCCGGCATGTATGTGTTAGCGCCGGCAATTTTATTTAAGTCGTCCGTGTGAGTGGGTTTGTTTAGTTGGTTACTCAGCCCTCAGGTTATTTATTTTGGGGACACGAATACCATGAATGTCGCACTCAGGGATCCGAAGGTAAAACGTACTAGGGGAGAATTACACGTGATGGCACACGAGAATTTGACGACTCGGGACGAGTCTGTAAAAAGGGGAGGGGAGTAGTGTTACGGCTGTGGAAATTTGCATTTCACCATAAAGGGCCCTCAGGTGATGTATCTCGATAAGGTACATGTGTAGTTAGCCCAAACCCGTTGTGTAGAGGGAATTTATGTGATTCATCCGGGCTGCGACGCTTTGAGTTAGCCATTTTTTCTTTCCCTATTGTTATTTTCGACCATGAAGCCGCCAACAACGCAAACAGCCACTACCCTTACCTTCACAACTCCATCCCGCAAACATCGCTTCACCGCCGTTCCCAAACGACACCATAACTGTGATGTCGTGGCAGAAGTGCGAGCAGGCAGACATGAGCCGGAGGATAGCACAACTCCGCTTTATTGCCTCGAGCGAGAGGGTGGGCGTACGATGCCCGTAACTCCACTTTATTACGTACTCGATGCACTCTACAGGCACCCGACCTACAGGACACTGCTAATGACAGCACATGCTGCTACTGACGCTACTGGTGCTACAAGTCCCGAGTGGGCGAGTCGTGACATATGAAGCCACAACCACGTGACTACCACCAACTGTGACTCTGGCTCCGCCCATACAGTACGATCTCCGCCCATACACAACACCCGTGACTGGCTCCGGGTGATAGTTCCCTGAGGGTCACGACTGAATTGTCCGTCCGGTGGGCGACGCGGTCGCAATTCGAGTTACGCGGCCGTTCGCACGCCGGCGGGCGCAAATTCGCAACAATATTGTTTCGACCTCACCTTTAACCACAATGCCTTTCGGCCTCACCACAATCGTGCCAATCGGCCATCCGCGTAGGATAGGGTTGTTCGCCAAACTCGACCTACCTAAGTACCCACGCGGATGGTAAACCGGGCGATCGTACCTCGCCGCACGTCGACTCCGGACACGAACCGCTTAAGCGGTCCGTTCCGTACTACAGTGATAAGCGAGCGGTGTTATCGTCGGCCTTGATGGTTCCGATTAATTACCGGGCGTATTAAGCCCACTACGAACCCTTTACGTGAAGCAGGATGGAGGGTCAATAAAGAAAAGACGAAGCGAAACGGGAAAACAGTTCACACAAAGCACATTTATTTCCCGGGACACGGAAAGCACACATATACAGCCAAACAGTCAAAATGCACATATAGCAATCAAAACAAAAGCAACAACAACACAGAGTTACTACTGACTACGCGCACACACGGCAACACTTATACAGTTCTACTTCGCAGATGGCGCCAACACACATTTACTCAAAAGCAAAGGAAAGAGGCCACCCTCATAGACAAGGGGGCAGACGGGCCTGTAGGCCAATATGCGTGCGTGACCTGAAGGAGCGGCCAGGCCCGCGAGACCGGGGGGGGGGGGTCCTACCCGCGTCCTCGTGACGCGTTGGCGGACGAGCCGCAGATGTGGCTGTGCCCCCACTCTGCTCCTTGGCGGGTTTCGTTGGCACGGCGTTTGGAGTGGGGTGGGAACGGGGCCCCCTTGTTGCACTATCTCAGCACGGGGGGAAAGGGGGAATTGTTGATGCCCTGGGGGAGGGAGAATGGCTGCCTGGCTGGCTTGGGTCCCGCGACGAGCGATCCCACACCGCGACCTCGTCGCCGACCGCCGTCCTTCTCGCCTCGGACCAGAGCTCCTTGGCCTCTTCCCACAACTCTTCTCAGGCGATTCCAGAATCCAACTTAATGACACTGATGACTTCGCCACCCGACTCGACTCGCGCTCCACCCGACTCGACTCTGCCACACCGATGACTCGACTCACACTCCACCCGACTCAACTGTTCCTGCCACACCGATCACTTCCCCACCCGCCTCGACTCGCTCTCCACCCACCTCGACTCGCTCTCCACCCGCCTCGACTCGCTCTCCACCCGCCTCGACTCGCTCTCCACCCGCCTCGACTCGCTCTCCACCCGCCTCGACTCGCTCTCCACCCGCCTCGACTCGCTCTCCACCCGCCTCGACTCGCTCTCCACCCGCCTCGACTCGCTCTCCACCCGCCTCGACTCGCTCTCCACCCGCCTCGACTCGCTCTCCACCCGCCTCGACTCGCTCTCCTCCCGCCTCGACTCGCTCTCCTCCCGCCTCGACTCGCTCTCCTCCCGCCTCGACTCGCTCTCCTCCCGCCTCGACTCGCTCTCCTCCCGACTCGACTCGCTCTCCACCCGACTCGACTCGCTCTCCACCCGACTCGACTCGCTCTCCACCCGACTCGACTCGCTCTCCACCCGACTCGACTCGCTCTCCACCCGACTCGACTCGCTCTCCACCCGACTCGACTCGCTCTCCACCCGACTCGACTCGCTCTCCACCCGACTCGACTCGCTCTCCACCCGACTCGACTTGCTCTCCACCCGACTCGACTCGCTCTCCACCCGACTCGACTCGCTCTCCACCCGACTCGACTCGCTCTCCACCCGACTCGACTCGCTCTCCACCCGACTCGACTCGCTCTCCACCCGACTCGACTCGCTCTCCACCCGACTCGACTCGCTCTCCACCCGACTCGACTCGCTCTCCACCCGACTCGACTCGCTCTCCACCCGACTCGACTCGCTCTCCACCCGACTCGACTCGCTCTCCACCCGACTCGCCTTGCGCTCGCCGTTTTATAGGCCGGCAGGAGAAAACGATATGCAAATATCCGGATAAGGATGACCTCGGGGGCGTAGCCACGCTCGCCAATTGGACGGAGGAAAAGTGGGCGTGAACCTCCCCTGATCCTAGAATTTGCATATATCGATTCCACACAGACTCGCCTGGAGGCGGGGCCAAGCCGCTCCGCGCTTGCTAATTGGACGGAGGGGAAGTGGTTGTGTTGCGTTTGTGATCCGAATTTTCCTCGGAAAGGCCGCTATTTGCGCTCGCGGCTCAGTACGTATCGCTGAGCGGGCCCAAGACAGCCCGACGCTCATTGTTCACAGGTGGTGTGGGAATGGCCGTAGAAGGAGAGAGGTGAGGGTGGTGGTTTGATGGTTATGGTGCCGTTTGGGAATGACGGTGATGCGATGTTTGCGGGATTGAGTTGTGAAGGTAAAGGTCGTGGCTGTTGGCGTTGTTGTCCAAGGGTTGGAGCGTGGTTGTAGTTGGTGACGATGTCTGGCGTGGTGGTTCAGGTGGTTGTTGTGTGATGGCGGTTGAGACGTGGTTGGTTCAAAAATAAAGATAGAACAGAAAAACGGCTATCTCAAAGCGTCGCAGTCCGGATGAATCACATAAATTCAACCTATACAACGGGTTTGGGGCTAACTACACATGTACTTAGAGATCTCACCTACGGGCCCTTCATGGTGTAATGCGAATTTCCACAGCCGTAACAATATATATATATTTTTTTCTACGGTGATTTGTGCAGATGACGCTCAAATTTCAAATTTTTCCGATGCAGCGTTCCACGTGCGGAATTTTTACCAGGATACCACTTCACTGACGACATCACAAAAAAATCACACTTTTTCCCAATCGGGAGTTCTTGCCGTGTGCCAAGTTTCAATTTTTTTAGTGGTGTTGTTTCGGAGATACAGTGGTACAAAGTTTTTCGGTTTTTCAAAGATGGCGCCTGCACCGCGACTTATGACGTCGTAATTTAAATGAAGTATTCTACGAAAAAAGATGCATACTACGGTGAAAATTTTGTGTCAATTGGATTAACGGTTGCCGAAAGAATGAATTTTAAAGCGAAAAAAACCCCCTTAAAATTGCCGATGGAAGAAGAATAATAATAACAGAAGAAAAACAAGAGGTTACCCAGCCTTGTAGGCTTGGTATCCCAATAATAAACAGAACAGAAACAATAGGGTGCCACAGTCTAAGGCTAATGGTACCTGAATAATGAAAATTATTTTAACAAAATTGTTCATTTGTCTTGTCCATATTCTCATAAACCTTTGTTGAAAGTTTGATGACAAAAAAGTTGCATCCTGGACAGATGCACAGACGTGATTTCAAAACCCCGTCTTCCGCTGCGCGGGGGACGGGCTAATTATGCAGCTGCTTCTAGACTTCCTTGTCATTTTTGACGTCATTCATGTCTGCTTTCGACCCATTTATTATAATGCGAGGTACATGACTGTGTACTGCAGGGGTCGGGAACGTGTGGCTCGCGAGCCAGGTGTGGCTCTTTTGATGATTGCATCTGGCTCGCAGATAAAATTGGAGTTTGAAACTTTGAAAGCCCAATATTTCTCGCAGAAGCTTTACCTATAGTTTGAATGGTGTCGTGCTTCATTCACGTGCAGGGCTGAACTTGGCAGAAGGAGAGAAGAAAAAACGCCTCCGAATTGGCTGAAGCGGTTTTTGTTTCGTCCAGTCATGCGGCCGAGGCGACTAGTGATTTCGGTTCCTCCAATGACGTGCCGCCGCCGAGACGCGTAGCGGAATTCATCTCGACCAATCACGCGCCACCGCTGAGGCGACAGCATCCCAGGGCCGGCCGCGCCGCACCTCTCGAGTATATAAGCCCTTGCGCAAGCCAGCCAGACTCACTATTTGCCAAGCCTCAGTTGGGTCAACATCTCCCTCTCTCTCATTTGCTCAAATCTAACCCTTCGACAAAGAAGATGGCGAAAATAAAAAAAAGATGAGTATCGTACATTTCAGGACGAATGGGGCTGAAGAATTCACCTTTGTGGAGAGAGCAGGTTCTGTGGTGTGTCGAATTTGCAATGACAATATTGCATCGATGAAACGGTCGAATATAAAGCGGCACTTCGACACACGCCATGCTACCTTTGCATCAAAATACCCTGCGGGAGACAGCAGAAAGAAAGCGTGCCAAGAGCTACTGAGCAGGGTGCAAGCCAGCTAGCAGCAACTCCGCGTATGGACCCGGCAAGGTGACTATAATTCTGCGAGCTTTGCTGGATCTTTCGCAATAGTGAGGAACGGAAAACCATTCACAGATGGCGAGTATGCTAAAACGTAAAACGTTTGATCTTCCGAACAAAGACAAGATAATCAAACGGATACAAGACATGCCTCTGTCGGCAAGAACTGTTCATGATCGTACCATCATGATGGCAAACCAAGTGAAGGACATAACTACAGCGCCGTTCTTTTCCCTGGCTTTGGATGAGTCAACAGACGTAAGCCATTTGTTGCAGTTCAGTGTGATTGCAAGATATGCTGCTGGTGATGCACTGCGTGAAGAAAGTCTTGCTGTTCTGCCAATAAAAGGGTCCACAAGAGGTGAGTATTTATTCAAGTCTTTCATGGAGTTCGCTCAAGAAAAAAAATCTACCAATGGATAAACTTATCTCAGTGTGTACTGATGGTGCTCCGTGTATGGTGGGGAAAAACAAAGGATTTGTGGCGCTTCTCCGTGAACATGAAAATAGACCAATCCTAAGTTTCCATTGCATTCTACACCAGGAGGCACTTTGTGCTCAGATGTGTGATGGGCAGCTTGGTGAAGTGATGTCGCTGGTCATTCGTGTGATCAACTTTATTGTTGCCCAAGCCTTAAATGGTCGCCAGTTTAAAACGCTGCTGGATGAAGTTGGAAATAACTATCA